>NW_024582056.1:5548427-5665326 GCF_017639235.1 Corvus kubaryi | reverse complement strand
TCCTTCCTTCCTTCCTTCCTTCCTTCCTTCCTTCCTTCCTTCCTTCCGTCTTCTCTTTCACTCTACCCCTTACTTAGAATCCACTGCTTTAGGTTTATACTATAAGAAAAGGGAATAGCTCATACCAATTTCCATGTTGTGTGCATAATGTATTAATAAAACTTTGTAAGTATTTGTGGGCGCTCTGATTTTTGTTGTTGCTTTTCAGCTATGGGCATCTACAAATCTTGGGTTTTCCTTTCCCCTTCAGTGTAGGATGCCACACTACTTACTGCTCATTAAGAGTGTCTCTTGAAGCATACTACTAAAAACACAGGAAGAAAAGCAATTCTAACATCCATTGGGGAAAAACTAAGTATAGAAGGCTAATGAAAACATACTATGTTTGAAATTAGGTCACAGACTTAAAGCTGAATGTTGTGCTCAAAAGGCAGTCTCTGCAGAGAAACAGGACTCTGAAGAAAAGCATTTATCCAATGAGTTGTCCAAGAGGACTCTGTTTAGGAACTATTCATACACATAGGCTTGTTCATGCAGCCTGGAGTGAGTCTCTCTCTTAGTAAATCTCATCCCATCCAAAAAATATTTTGTATGAGGCATACATCTCTAAATAAAAGCATATCAACATAATGAAATAAATCTGGAACTTCTGTCCATTTGTTCTCTGTCCCATAACTTTTCAAGAACCAGAGTTCTTGTTATTCTAAATCAGAAAAGTGATTTCACCAGATGCAGGTTGCAATTACTGTCCACAGAGAAAAGTCAGATTATTTCTTCAAATCTGCATCCAGTATTTAGACATTGGATGGTGCCAATTTACCTTTAAGAAGCATTGTTGGAACCCTGGATTCTGAGAATTTCAGCCTTTCAGTGCTGAGAGGCAGTGATCCTCAGAAACACACTGTATTCAATCCAAAACCCTGTGAAAAGTTTCCTAAATTGTGTGATAACACTGAGGTTGTTGCTGTGTGATTAAAAGTTATGTCACTGGGTGAAATACGTAGAAAAGTAGAAAATTAAGTTTAGAAGATATAGGTAAGAATAGGTTACAATATGGAGGATTTTGGGTGTGGATTTATGTCTTCTACCTTCTCCTTCTTCTTCACAAACCTGAATGTTACGTCATTGGGTCAAAAGTTCTGCACTGCAGAACATGAAAATTTAGTAATTGGATTGTAAGTAAAACATATCTTATAATGGGCTAGTTTATACTTTAAAAAGCTTGGAAAAGTAAAACTCATGGCCATTTTCCACCCTTCCAACATAGAAGCACACTCTGTGTAGCTGTATTACTGTAAGATATAATAAACAACTAAGTCCGAACAAGAATACTCGCTCTCCTGCGTCTCAATTCAAATTCTGAGTAAAAAGAACTCGAGATGTAAAAGTAAAAGAAAGAAAAAGTAATAAAGCATAACATCTTTAATATGTATATTTATATGACTAATGATTAATTATTTTGTTTTCACAATGTTTAGACAAGGTTAAGCACATATCACAGTGAGCTGTAACAATCTCACAAGAATATTTTCAGCAATTATTATAACTAGATACAACTCAGGAGTCCATCAAGGGACACTTAATTGGTTTAAAATAATGATCTAATCATAAAGACTGCACATAATTAATAACAAACAAAATCTGCAAATAGTCAGCTGTCTCCCATTAATCACTACTGTGCAACTCATCTGTATTATCTAGTTATGTAAAATGGCGTGAAGAGCCTGAGGAAGCAACAGAATTTTACAGTGACTTCTTGTGCTAAGTACTCCTTCAGAAGCAATAAACATTGAAAAAAAAATCCATGATGATATGATGGTGGTGATGGATAGTCCCCATTCAATAGCAGTCAGGTAGAGTAACCTGGCTCAGTGCCATTCTTCTTGTTGGGTTCTTTCTGATTGTCCAAAAAACTCAGCCAGGATTACCAGCCGCACCTTGTGCCAGGAGGGAAAACAGTGGCCCTTCTTTGCCTGAAATGCTGTTAAACTCTGCCTGGAACACAAAGACTCACAGGGTCAGAGAAAGCATGAAAGAACAAGGATGTAATGAAAAATATGCTGACTTACATTTGGGGTAATAAATCGAATTTCATCTTTCTGTGTTTTTTTTTTTTAATATTTCTCATGTCATTAGAGAAAGTGAGATCAAAAGGGACAGATATTCCTTAGAAACTTAAAAAACTACAATAGCAGATTTTGTTCCTTATTCACCTACTTTGCTCCTCTATTTTTTCCAACTGCTGTAATTCCTCTTCTCTTGCTTATACCTTCTAACAGGAGCATTCAATTTTTAACCTCACATACAAACTAAACAAAACAACTCCCCAGAAAACCCTAGAAACCTGCTCACTGGCCTCTAATTGAAAATAGAATTATCACTCTTTAATAAGCACACAGATTCCTGCTAATCCATTTCTCACAATTTTTTATAAATATACAGTATTCTTCACATTCCTGTAGGAATACATAGTTCAGTCAGATTTCTTTCAGTAAAGATAGAGGGAATGTTTTAAATAATCAAAAGTAAGCTTCTTCTGAAATGCATCACTCTCCCACTCCCAACACACATTATGAATCAATATTCATTCTGTGTGTTTCTTCAGCACATCCTCTGCATAGTGTTCAAACAGTTTTTAATGAATCCTGCACTCTGTACTTATTCACTATGGCTTTCTTTGTATATCCAGAAAGGGACACAAGACTGAAAATTACTGCAGACAGAAATATAAGGTGTGTTCGGATGAGATAAGTTACTTTCAGAAAAGTAATTTCAATTATTACTTACAATCTGTGCCGGTGTCGCTCTGTAGGCTTCAAAGAGTACTTGTAAGAGTAAAGACAATGTTTTACTCCCTGTCAGCAACTGTAGTTATGCAGGAATTAGCGGATACAAACCACCATGGAGATGAAAATAGCATTTATACTGGGAGTGCAAAAGAAAATGAGATGCTCTGTTACTTAAATTAGTTGAATTAAATTTTCATTGGCCTCACTGAATATTAATCATCCACACAGTTTGTATTCGTATTGCACCCAAAATCTTCTCTAGTTCTCATACATGTATACCTCAAATCACTTTCCTTTTATATATATTTAGAACTGTATATCACAGAATGACAGAATAAGCTGAGTTGGAAGGAACCCACAAGGATCATCGAGTCCAAATCCTGACCCTGCACAGCACCAGATGCAAGAGCCACACCATGTGCCTGAGAGTGTTGTCCAAACACTTCTCGAACTCTGTCAGGCTTGGTGCTGTGACCAGTTCCCTGAGGAGCCAGGAAACACCCTTTGGCTGAAGCACCCTTTCCTAATATCCAACCTAAATATCCCCTGGCGCAAATTCAGGCCATTCCCTCAGGTCCTGCCACTGGTCACCAGAGTGAAGACTTCTCCTCTTCCTCTCAAAAGGAAGTTGCAGACTGCAATGAGGTCTCCCCTCAGTCTCTTCTCCAGGCTGAAAGGCCCAAGTGACCTCAGCCACTCCTCACAGGGCTTTCCCTAAAGGCCCGTCACCATCCTCGTTGCCCTCCACTGGATGTTTTCTAATAGTTTAATATAAACTGAACATATTACTCAAGGTGAGGTCACTCAAGTGAAGAGCAGAGTTTAAGCCTAAACACAATGCATCCTAAAGGAAGAAGGAATGATATTGTTGAAGGTTAGAGAATACTATAGTATTTATAATTGCAATTTACAATCCTAACTTTCCTTACACATTAGAATTTTACAGGAACAGTTAAACTCTAAGCATGAAAATGTTCTCCTAAATACAAAACTTTTATTTTTTTCTGTTTAATTCAAAAATCTAAAACTGAACAAACCAACCCCTAATCTAAACAGCACATCCTTAGTGGTAAGAAAAAGTTGCAACAGCTGAAGTGTGTACCTTACGGTGGAGAAATTAAATGATATTTACTTTTTTTTAATTATTAACCAAGAGTTCTTAGGAGCTAAAAGCAGAGTTACCTGTCTCAACACTGTTAAGGTAAGGCCACAGAAGGAGAAATTCACGATAGGAAAGTCCTAATTCCAGGCCTGGCAGAAGCCTGGTAGAGATCTGGTTAGCACATTCTCTTTAAGGGATCCAGGCAAAATCTCCCCACTGTGACAGACTGTGAAAAGAAGAAACTGCTAATATGTATATCATTGGTCAAACAAATCCCCCCAGGTTATGGGACAGATGGCATCTGTGACCACCAATGACCACGACACCCCCCGAAATATGCCTCTGTGGACATCCGGAACTGGGACTATATAAGGGTAGTATGGTGGTCCAGGTACTCAGAGATAAATTCAATGATCTCAGACCTAGGGGGAGGTTAACAAAGCTTGGAAAGAAGGACGTGTCACTGATAATGGGTGCAGAAAATGCAAAATTTAGGGGCCACAAGGACACTTGGCAGAACTCCCAAGATAAGAAAGAATCTAATAAAACCAACTCAGCAACTGTGCTGAAATCAGCTCCAGCTGGGTCAAAGGTAATTCCAGCAGGGGAAGATTGCAGCCATTGATTCATGGCCCACTGATCCAAGAAACCCACCGACTCAAAAGAAGAGAAGGACTGAGCATGCGGACTGACAAGCATAAGAAATGAGGGAATCATTTAACCAATAGGAGATAGAATGCTAGTTAATGAGGAAACTATGTAACTTGTAGACAACAAGCATTACTTTCTCTGTTTGCTAAAATTTATGAATAGTGAAAAGATTTGATAGTGGTGGACTCTGTGGACCCAGCACCTGTCAGAGACTGAAATATTATATTTTATGACTTAAACATTTTCTTAAAGGACTTTTAAAACTGTATTACAAAAGCTGAAGAGAAGACTACTGCACCCTGGATGGGGCCCTGACTGAGGCCTGACACTGCTCGCTGATGAAGATAAGATAAAGTAACAACTCAGAGCTGGGGACATTCACAAAAGCACAGGCTTAACACCTCCAGGATGAGGACCACAGTCCCAGGGCTATCAGCTGCCAGGCTCACACAGACCCCCTCGCACCAAAGGGCGGGGGGAGGAGAGGCTTTGGGTATCTTGGAAAAGCCTGTGGTCAGAGGTGCAGTGACTGCCCATCCTCCACTGTGCAGAGGAGCCCAGATGAGGGGTCCTCACCAGGGGGGAGGAAGCTTATCCACAGCAGAAGGGGGTGACATGGCCCATCACAGGCGCCCCCCGCCAAGGGGTCCCCAGACCCTGCACCAGAACACCAGGAGATGATGCAACACACACTCAGTGTTGCAAGGGACAGTGTGTCCAGCTAGCCCCTGCAAGAGAGGCACGTGGACGTTCCCACCTGGCCCGAAGTGTCTATTAATCCATGGAAGTCTGCACTCTTCGGCGTGTGGCGGCGTGTGGTGTGGCAGCATGTAGCGGCGTGGCCACAGCGGCGACGGGGGACCCTCACCACCAGCAGACCGGATGGAGGGGAGCAATGAGACGTCGTTGGGACCCTCGGATGGGTGATCTGCTTCCACTTAACCCCTGTCACCTCTCCCTGTTCCCCCACCCCCACGCACACTTCTTTTCTTTCTCTCTTTCTTTTCTCTTCCCTTCTCTTTGACTCTTTTACTATTAAATAAAATACATCCGTTGTTGGGAAATGGTTAGAGGATCAGGGGCATGGATCATTGGTAGAATTATGGGATCAATAAAAGAACTATACAAGCAATAGGCCTGCAAGCAAAGGTTAGTGTGAGAAACTGTCTGCATGAAAAAAATCTATGTGTGAGAAACAGGCCTCGGAAACAAAAAGGGAGTTTTGAAGCAATGCAGCTGTGCAGATAAGATGTGCTGACCGGGGGAGAAGGGAGGCTGAACTCTGAATTCTTTTAATCATAACATAAATGTAGAAGCTTGCCAATGTAAGTCCAATTATGTAGAAGCAGAAATGCGCTTTGATAAGTTTTAAGCCACTTAAGAGTTAACAAGCTGGTATACTATATAAGTGCCTCGGGATTGCTAATAAAGGGAGCTTGCTTTTATCAACCATATTGGTTTGGACTGCAATTCCTCCCCTCGCCGGAGTCCACGGACCCTTTTCCGACAATCCGTTGTACCTCGTTTGGTTTTAATCTCATTTCTGGGGATATTTTGAACTTTCTGAGTTCTTTTCGGTTTATGCACAGAGACTTAGTTTGCTTTGCTTTTCTGGGTTTAAACCGGATCGTAACAGCACCTCTTTCTGCACAGAACCCATCAGCAGAAGATTGAACCAAGTCCCCTGCCTCACCATCAAGAACCCCAAGGTGAAGGAGAATTCCTCTCACCTCTCTCTCCCCACCTCTCTTTTCCCCACCTCTGTGCCTCTTCTCCAGCTCTCCCTTTGCCCTCTTTCTCTTCCCACCACCCTGCCAGTTCTTCTGCCTCTCCCTCTCCCTTTCCCCTTTTCTACTCCTTTCTGTCTTTCTATCTCACATTTACTGTTAAATAAAATCCATGTTGTTGACTTTGGCATATGGTCTCATTTGTACCTTAACTTGAGCAGAGACATCTTTTGCTGGTTGGATCTTAATATTAGTGAAAAGAAAAATTCACTCTGTCATTTTCTTACCTATAAGTTTGTAAATGATAATATTTAGCATCTTAGTCAGTTTCTTTATAAATGCTCATGAGTCAAAATCCAAAATTGTACTCAATTATTTCTCATTATGATTCTTAAGAACATGGTGAAGTTTAACGGACACCAAGAATGAAAATTGTTACCCATTACTTCTGTGAAAGAGATGATATCCAAAAAGTAAAGCATAGGGTCCAAACGGTGATTTGAAACTATGTTTAAGCTTCTTTTTTTTTTAACTGACTGAAAAAGAGGTTAGTGGGTATATTTCTTCAAAGCTTAAATACATTTCTACTAGCTACTTTTCTTCATGACTTCATTTGCTGAATATATTTTGCAAAATCAACTGATGAGTTTTGGACTGTGCCTGGATCTTGCAGTTCATGGTCAGAATTAATTGTCTTCTATCACTGTTACATGTATCATTCAATTAAGTCTTCACTATGTTTCTGTGAAACTACTACATTTTTAAAGATATATATTTATTTCTAGACATAAGAATCTTCACCGCATTTGTTTCCATGTACTAGGTACCAGTCCCTAATCCAACATCCTATGACACTCCTGCGGAAATTTTGAGAACACGTGTTATGAGTGCATCCATGTATTCACAATTCAGCCATTGCTTTTTTTTAAATGCATCTTGCTTTTTAGACTGTTTACATTTCTTCAGGATGCAACAGAGCAGCTGGGCTACACACCAGGTCATGGCAAGATGTCTTAGAGAATCTCATACTATCCTGAATCAATACCATAAAGCCAAGATAGCTGTCTCCAGACCAACTCATCCTTCCTAGCCATCAGAGATCCTTCAAACAGAGGTGATATAACATTTCTTATAACCATAACAACTCTTCTGATGTTACTAGAAATCTACACCATAGAAAGTTGTCTTCATTTCATTCATGGCCCATTTGCCTTTGAACTAAAATGAGTGAATGGTGGCCATCAGCTACTTTACCTTTAAGTTCTGGAACTTCAAGTTGAGTTGTAGTGTGGTTGATGCTTTATTTTCTCACATTTTAGTATAATCTTTTATCTAAATGCAAGAATGTTTTTTAAAAAACAGCAAATACTTGTGAGACATGGATTATTTATTTGTTTCCTAAAAGCATTATGACAGGTATTTACTGAACATGTGCAACCTACTTTTAGTTCACTGAGTATCAGATCTGTAGAATTCTGTCCTAAAATTAATAACATCAATAGAAATTTTAGCACCAATTCAGATGGAAGTAGTTTTGTTGCTTTCACAACTAATAATTCAAGGTCACAAATCCAAATCTTCTTATATTCATCTAAGTAAAAGGAAAAGAAAATATGGACCAAGGACAAAATAGTATCAAGGAGATATTGAAAACTTATGTTAAGTGTTCAGGGACTCAAATAGAGAAAGAAATTTATAGATGAAAATGAAACTGCTAAGACAATATGTAAGCTTACTGATTACCTATTATATGCTTCATTACTTAATTAATCTACTACTTGCCTAAACATACTTTCAGAATACATAGCATGCCATAATAAAAGTGATCAGGGTCTGTTTTGCTCAGTAAAACAGTATGTGAGGGGAAGTCAGCTAAATCTTATCACAGTAAAGCTTGTCTCCTGCTGACATGAAAGAGAACTGCACAGCTAAAGCTCTTCAAAGGCTTTGAAGATGTACAGCATTGTAATCGTAGTCAGAGATAGTGAATTTGGGAGTGTGTCATCTGATGAGTCCCTTATAACTGAATTCCTTTATTCCACCTCTCTGTGTTACACTTTAACCTACTCAATGAGATCATGCCAGTGTCACACCACTCAAGCAGCAACATCTTTAACTATGACTCACTGACATCAATCATTCTTGTTTTTTTATCACACCAGAAAAAAACCCACCACTGCCTTTGTTCCCTATAAGAGACTTTTTACTTTTATGTTAATGTGATAAAAGAAAATACAGAAACAAACCAAAATTATTCAACATTTAAAAGAGTGTAAAAGAACTTCATGACATTCAATGGCATTGAAAAAGACACCTGTAGCATTCCCATCCTTAAAATATTCTTCTCTAACTTGGTCATATATAACTGACTCTGCAGTTACTTAGACGCAGTATGAACAAATTATGAGATGTAATATGAAAAAATGAATATGATCTATATTACATTTCTTAGTCTATGAGCAGGTGTGTGACTGAATATATTCCCTTTTTGAAGATGAGGCACACGTCAGTCAGCATTTTGCGTAACCTTCAGAATGGCACAGATGTGCACTCTGATATAAAAATTCTGCACTTGTAAATTTAATTAACTTGTTTTGAAACAAGAACAAATATTTAACTTCTAAATCTATACATTCAGACTGCACTTAGAGCCTTAGAGGTATATAAAATCCCAAGTAACCCAAATTAATCCAGAATGACAGTAGCTGTACAAATTTGCTAGACAGGTCAGCTGATTAAAATCTTAAATATTATTTCTGCAGTTTCTAATACTTGAAACGTTTTATATTTTTCACTGAGATTAAGCCTAATTTTGTGTCCCAACTTTAGGTTAGATATTGTCTTCTTCTATGAGCACCAACTGAATTAAACATTTGAATTTCACCATCCCTCCTAACAATTCAATCAGTTCAATCAAGACCTATTTTTGTCAGGCTAAATTTGTAAAACAACACTAAAATGAGGACATAATTCTCACTCTCTTTTTTATAAGTTAAACAGTAATGAATGATGCATTCAGTCTGAGCTATCAAATTCTAAACCAGATAATCTTGGTACTTGTTCCTTTAAAATTGTAATTTTATTTCACCAAAGAGCAAATAAATAAATAAGCATTGCTAGTTTTCATGGACCGTGATTTTTTTAAGAATAGAATATTTTGTAAAGAGATCCAAATGCATATTTTTGAGACCAGTTCAAACATTTCCACTCACATTGAAGACATTTTTAAAACTGAAAATTAAAATAACATTTATGCATTCTGTGGGAAAAAGAAAAATCAAAATCACTACATTTTGATGAGAAGTGACACAAACAATGCATCAATTCTCTAATCTCCACCAGCATAATTTTTAAAAGGTTAAGACTGTTATTTGAGTAGAAATTGTAAGTATCATTTAAATGTTACAGCTAGCTTCCCCCCATTTTCCATTTTACAGATTGGGTTTTTTATTATAATTTTCCTATTTCAAATGCTTTCCCATCAACCCACTTTTCTTCTTTAGGTTTAGAAAAAAAGCAAAAGAATAGGTATGAAAAAATTATTATGCCAGACAACAAGTATAAGAAGATGACACGAGAAACTTCTTTAAATGAGTGGCTTACTCTAATGGAATTTAAAATATTTAAGATCGTATGAAGAACAAAGTATGTGATAAAGTAAGAAAAATGGTACAATCAGAAAAACAGTCAGGTGGATGACAATAATAGAACCTAGCTGTTTGCATATCATTTAACTGGATCTACCTATTTAGTGATTGATTCCTAGGCACCATTCTTGACCACCTTTACCAGGATAATGGAGCAACATACTTAGATGACCTGATCAATTCTTAGTTCTGCTTACGCTTCTTAGTGTGGGACTGATAGAGGTCACTGAACAGCATTCTGATAGATGCTGAAAGGGTATACTAAGAAAATGTTTCTTTTGAGGCTTTTTTTGCTAAAATACTTATAAACACTGACTTACATGGTTATAGACTTTAAAGGAGCACCAGACATTAGAAAAAAAAAAGTTTTTATAGAGAGGAAAGTCAAAACGATGGTGAAGTAATTTTTGTTATTTGCTTAAGACAACACAAACACTTAATAGGAGGTGAATGACAACTATACAAAAAACACAAGAAGATACTTACTTGATGACTAACCAAGACCTTAGAAATATGTTTTCCACCAAACAGTCTTGCAAGCCTCCACTGAAGATACCAGAAGCCTGATAATATAGCAGCTTTCACTGAAAGAGAAAAACAAAGTATTGAACATGGTCAGAAAATAATGTTTTTCTTTGCATGATACTTAAGCAAGCAGAAAACAGCATAAGCATTGGAGTGTCCTTTGCAGTAGAACATGTAGATGTTAAGATGTTTATCCTGGCAAATCTATAGAGTCTGTACTACAGTAATGAATGGATTTTTATTTTTATGCAGCTGTTCAAAATTGGAACTTATTGAAATAATTAAATGTACAGCAATGGTATTTTCAAGGTTTGTAAGTAGCTTGGGAGCAATGCATAAGTCCATATCTCATGCCAAATATAGGAAAATGAGCTAATTTGAGAACCTTTTGAGTTAAATCAAGTTAATTACTCTCTTAGAGAAATAAAGAAGCACTGATTCTGAAACTGTTCAGAAACCACTAAAAATACTCAAACAACAAAAATAGCCTAGTTCTGTTTTTGCACAAATTTAGAATCAAATCTGTTTTAGACAATATTTTTCTTCATTTATAGACATTACCAACCCTTTTCAAATATGCCTTTTATCAATATAATCTCATGAAACACTTTTCTTAGTTATTGTCACCTAACTAATCTCACAGTATATGATACTAATAAAAATTAATAAATCAACCAAGAAAAAGTTAAATAAAGATATATTAAATCACTAAGAAATTATTTTTGCATTATTTCTGTAAGCACCCCCTCAGAATATCCAGTGATATGTATGTAGATTCCTAGTTAATGTGAGTCCATAAACAGAGTCTAGGTATACAATATATAAACTGAAATAAACTTATCAATTTAATATTTCTTTTTTACTTGATAAACTTTAATTTCTATAGATCTATAGACACTCTTTCAGGCACTGAAAGAGTCTGCCTTGTATGGAAGACCAGTTAGTTTTAAAAAAGCATGTGAGACAAAGAATTACTCACTGAACTGTAAATTCTACCAGTAAAATGTATGAACATCCTTTACCAAGAAGCTTTGTTAGCTTTATTAAAATGCACTGCTTGTTTTAAAATACTCATGAATCATTTATAAGAAATAGGAAAACCACAGGCAAGCCTAACCCTCAGTTTCACATGCAGGTGTTTTGTTATGCCCCACAAAGATATCATTTTTCAAGTCAAGAAACCTTGCTACTGACAAACAAGTTCTCAAATATACCCTGAAGTCTGTGAACAAGTGCTTGGGTCAAAGTATCACCGGAAGCTGCAGAAATGGCTCCACAATAATATCATTTTTACTGCCCTTCATTTGCCTCCTTGTAATATAACTGTAAAGTATCAGAGATCTGTAGTCACCCCAGAGAAACTATGAATAGTAACAGCTAGAAAACCAATAGTACCTACATTCCACAGTGTAAGCCATTTATAAATAAGGTGTCATCTGTCTCAGAACAAGGCTCCTGATTCTTGGTTACAACTGAAATGTGTCATCAGTGACATGGCTTAATTGCACGTGGGCCTGTAATCCTTCCATACAACAGAAAAAGTATCAGTTTGGATGAGGTTTTCCTTTTAAAGTATTATAAGATTCACAGTCCTATCTGGGTTTTTTCCACACTCTTTTCTTCAGAATGTGTAAATTTCTTCATTGCTAAATTCTCTGCTTTCAACTTTGCTAACTTTTTCTGTCTTACTTCCACTGATCTCCCCCCTAATATTGCTTTTAATATTCCACTGGGATAATTGATCTCTGTCTAGGATTAATCTTACAGGAACTGTTATTGGTATCTTTATGAATTATAATTCTATTAAGAATGACAGATGAGTTGTTCTTCGTATGCTTGATCCTATGAGTATTAAGGCTCTGTTGAAACACTGAGATATGTAGAAGTAATTATATTATTATTAATAATATATTAAATTCATGTGATTGCCACTGTGATTTTAAGCAAATAATATATGAATAATATTATTATTAATATTGATATTAATATAATTATTGCCATACTAATCATCAATTGCTGTTGTCATTATTAATTGGCTTAGAGCTTGTTTCTGTTGGGGTTCCTCCCCCCTTCCCATGTCGTCCTGGAAGAGGGGCCCTGAGGGGGAGGCACGGGGTCTCCCTAGCCACTGGTCAACCTCGTTCCCCATTGGTTGTTTTGTGTTCCCCAGCGTGGCCAAGGACCCTCGGGTACCATGATTGCGGCAGTTTCCTCAGCATCCTCAGCTATGCGGCTGGAGAAATAAACATCTCTGAAACATCTGTCAAGAATCAGTCCATATATTTCTTTTCCACGGGCCTCATTGTCTTATACATGTGTTGCAGTATCCGCACTGTAAAAAATGGTAGGGAACTGCGAGCAAAGCGATCCCCGATCCCTAAGGACAGTGACTGATTTGTGAGTAAACTCTGGATTTCTCTTCTTGTTTCCGTTTTGCTGTTCCATCTCGAAACTATGGAGGAACTGTGGAAAGACTCTTGGCTCTCAGAGCCGCATATGGACACTTATCTTAAACTTGAAAAGATTCTTGAACAATGATTTGTAAATTTTAGCTTAATTCAAGCTCAAAAAGAACTGAAACATTTCCTTTCATGGTTATTTAAGAACTTTTTCTACGTTTCTTGGGACTTGATTCTTACCAAAGACTTTTGGGACACTGTTTGGACACAGTTAATTTCTGAGTCAAAATATATGCTGATGGAAGACTATTTTCGTGAATATTATTTAGTTACTGAGATTGTTGAACAATGTCAGCTGTGTCCTGGCGAAGGGAAGCCTGGCTCAGGGACCGTATGACCTCGGCCATGTGGACCGAGCGCTCTGCGAGCAGCAGCGAGGCAGTTCCTGTGCACGGGCAGAGCGACGCAAGCTGCAGTGTCGGCAGTGCAGTGAGGCACGGCAGGAGTGGCGCGACCCAGCGATGCCCGCCTGTCCCCGTGCAGTGCATGGTAGAGCGAGCCCTGTGAGAGGAGCAGCACGCAGGTGGCGGCCGGCGGCGATGGCTGCGGAGCGGAGCTGCACCCAGCTGAAACACATGCTGGAGCAGGGCGTGGGGGGGTCGTCGATCCGGGGCCCGGCCGAGACGTGGGTGCGGCACCAGGCAGCGACAGCGCAGCTGCGACCAGAGGAGGAGGTGGCACGTGGGGAACTGAGCGATGTGGCCTGGCCCAGCCCATGCAGCCCCGAATGCGACCCTGGTAAGAGCGTGCAGACACGAGCAGCTCTGACGGCCCCAGCAGCCCTGGCAGTTCCAACATGGGAGCAAGCGAAAGCGAAAAAGAAAGCAAAAATGCAGCGCGACAGAAAACAGCAACCACTTGGAAAAGGGAAAAAATCATCGTAGCTAAGGTTTTAGGAATAGTGAAATGGTATAATGTTAAACAAAATTATGGTTTTATAACAAGATGTGACAACCAGGAAGACATATTTGTTCACAGAACTGCTATTAAAAAGAATAACCCTGAAAAATACCTCCCAAGCTTAGGAGATGGAGAAGTAGTAGAGTTCAAAATTGTGCAAGGTAGAAAAGGGTTACAAGCAGCAGAGGTCACTGGGCCTGATGGTGTTTTTGTGAAAGGCAGTATATATGCTAAAAATCATGTTAGACAATATCTCCATTATAAACAGTCCTTACAGTCTCCCTTTCCTAAACCCACCTTTCCCTTTTACTCTATATCCTATTACCCCCAGTGTATTCCCAATCCATTTCTTCACCCACGGTTTCCCTCACAAAACCATGCTTTTTCCAATTGTTTCCCCAAAAATCCCTTTCCAATGCCAAGCCAGGGATGAAAAGGGGGAGGGAAGAAATTAACTATTTTTGTTTAGAGTTCCAACAGGTACATATAGAAGAAAACCTCTCCTGCCTCAGTTTCCCCACAAAGCATGCTCAGAGAGTCCTGTCTCCCTTCTGTCAACCTTAAGATGTTCCAGAGAATTTGTTTGGACATTTAAAGACTCAGGAGGATGGCTTGTTTTGTTTTGAAACTGTCCTTGTTATCTCATGTTTATCCAGTTGTTTTCAATGTTAAGTTTTAAATCTCTTTTTGTTAAAAATAAATGGGTGAAATGTTGGGGTTCCTCCCCCCTTGCCATGTGGTCCTGGGAGAGGAGCCCTGAGGGGGAGGCACGGGGTTTCCCTAGCCCCCGAGGTCAACCTCGTTCCCCATTGGTTGTTTTGTGTTCCCCTGCGCGGGCAAGGACCCTCGAGTCCCGTGATTGAGCAGTTCCTCGGCATCCTCAGCCATGCGGCTGAGAAAATAAACATCTCTCTGAAAATATCTACCAAGAATCAGTCCATATATTTCTTTTCCATGGGCCTCGTTGTCTGATACACGTTGCAGTATCCCCACTGTAACATGTTTCCTCTAAGCTACAGGATTCACAGGAAGTGGAACACCATACATTCAGCGATTATGATGTATTTACTTATTTACTTCTATTAGTGTGTTTTCTTAAGATCCCAAATTTGTCCAAGAGTTTTTCTTAATCCTATACACTATTTTTGGGAATTCACGACCAATTCTTTCTTCTTGATGTGATATGCAATTAACTACCTGGTATTAGACTGGTAATTAGACTGATCTGAAAGAGTTCATTTTTTTTCTGGGTTTGGAAGTGTTCTGCTCAATAGCATATTAAATAAGCCTAATATGCACTATAAATACTGAAAAGTATCATAACAGAAAAAAAGCTCTTGGTACATTGGAAATCAGAGTTTTGGTTCAAAGGATAAATGCACATTAGTGGTCAGCCACCAACTTCTTTTAGACAGACAATCAGAGTCAGAACACGTTGTAGGTGAGACTGGCTAAATATAGGTGCTTAATGACATCCAAATGGGACAGTCAGATATAAAACTAGATTCTATAGTTGACCTTTTGAAGTGGTCTTCTGGCCATGAGTAAATATCATAAGACATCTAACATGACATTAAGGCAGCTAAATCCCACTCAGCTATGCTGTGATGTTTTCAAACCAGATTTGAGATGAGTCCTGAGTATGCCAAGAGCAGTGAAATGAAATCACTAGAAAAATATCTGTGCCTTTTAGAGGATGACTCTAGGAGGCAGAGTGTCACAGACTCTCTAGAGGAGATTAAAAAATGGCAGTGAAATACTCAAAGGGAAAAACATTCTGAGATCATAGAAGAAAAACCAAAACCCCAACAAAAACCTAAAAAAACCAACCCCAAAACCAATCAAAAACCAACTAAGGGACATTAACACAGCAAGTATGCTTTCCCAGACTAATGTCCCCTTGATTACTCAACTGAATAATATGCTGAGTCCTACTGCCAGCTCTCCACTCTGCCTGCCCAAACCTGGTGAAGAATGTAAATCTCCAGCTTTAGGGTGAGCTGTGCTTGACCTTTAGAGAGTATGGGATACAGTAGGACTATCTTAGATATTTCAGAGTTCAGTAGCATACACAAAACAACTGATGACCCAAGAGGATGTATGCAACTGTAGACTTTGTAGCTCCTCCCTCCTCATTTGCCATGAAGTGCTACATATTTGAAGATATTTTTTCTTCTAGAGTTCTTAATATTAAAGGGAATACTTATCTGGAGAAGACAGCTTAATTACAGAGGATTATTTAACATTATTCTCAAAGTAACTGAGATTAATACTAAGGAACACACAATAGGTTTTTTTTGTTGTTCTCAAAACACCTACCAGACTTTCAAAGAAAACTTGCCTCAACTCTTACCTCTCACAAGCAAAGCAACTGTCATTGTTTTGCAAAATTCCTCATCAAACAACAGCATATGGTATATTCAAAAATTGCTAATAAACCAAGGTCATAAAAAAAGTATGTAGCAAAATTCCAATTGCACATTTCAGTCTGTAAAGCTTATTTAGCCTTAGTGAGTTTCACCTCTAACCACATGGCCCTGTAATGCAGTGCTGTCATTGCCATTAGTCAAATAACAAGCCATTACCACTTCACAGAGCCTGTGCAGTCTCCACCCCCAACATTTTTAAAGACCCCTTTTTTTGATGGGCTCAGCCATCTGCTGTCAACCAAGTGATTTGAGAAACACATTGGACTACACGACCTCCAAATTTCATTGATATTAATGCAAATAAAATGCACACATATACTAGACCACATATTGTCTCTTTGTCTGTATTTCCTTATTAGGGATAATAATAAAGCTGTAAATATATTCCTTTTCCTTTTTGAATGAAATTTTATGGCTGAATTCTGAATTCCATGAAACTGGATGGGAAAATTGCCAGTAACTTTCATGTGGAGAACTTTTATCCTGTTTGTATTAGACAAAGCGCAAGTGGAAATCAGGACTCTTAAGTTTTGATCATGTAAGTTCACGTGATTACCACTGTGATTTTAAGGAAATGCTTCCATATTCACTAGAGCATAGACAGACATGCCTAAACTGAAGCATGTTGTGTACTTGAACTTTAGTAAAGCCTTTGAAATTATCTCCCACAGCATTCTCCCTCAAAACAAATCTGGGAGGAATGGCCAATACCCCAAGGTCCTGTGGAGCCCTTCAGAATGACCTTGACAAGTTGAAATATGGACAGAGAAGAACTGTCTGAAGTTCAACAAAAGCTAATGCAGGATCCTGCACCTGGGGAAGAATAATCCCATGGACCAGGACAGGCTGGGGGATGAACTGCTGCAGAGCAGCTCTGCGGAGAAGGACCTGATAGTCCTGATGGACAGCAAACTGTCCATGAACCACCAGTGTGTCCTTATGGCCAAGAAGGCCAGAGGTATGCTGGGGTGAATTAGGAATAGCATTGCCTGCAGGTCAAGGGAGTGGATCCTGCCCCTCTGCTCAGACCTGGTGAGGCCACATCTGGAATGCTGTGCCCTGTTCTGGGCTCCTCAATACCAGCCAGACATGGGGCTCCTGGAGCAGGTCCTGCAGGGGGCTGTGAAGATGATTAAGAGACTGGAACATGTCTGTTATGAGGAAAGGCTGAGGGTGTTGCGCCTGTTCAACCTCACAAAGAGAAAACTGAGAGCGGACCTCACACGTCTGTAAGTGTCTGAAGGAAGGGTGTCAAGAGGCCAGAGCTAGTGTCAGAGACTGAAATATAATTTATGAATTAAATATTTTCTTGAAGGACTTTTAAAACTGTATTACAAAAGCTGCAGAGAAGACTACTGCACCCTGGATGGGGCCCTGACTGAGGCCTGACACTGCTCGCTGATGAAGATAAGATAAAGTAACAACTCAGAGCTGGGGACATTCACAAAAGCACAGGCTTAACACCTCCAAAGGTAGAGACCACAGCACCAGGGCTATCAGCTGCCAGGCTCACACAGACCCCCTCGCACCAAAGGGCGGGGGGAGGAGAGGCTTTGGGTATCTTGGAAAAGCCTGTGGTCAGAGGTGCAGTGACTGCCCATCCTCCACTGTGCAGAGGAGCCCAGCTGAGGGGTCCTCACCGGGGGAGGAAGCTTATCCACAGCAGAAGGGGGTGACATGGCCCATCACAGGGGCGCCTCTCAAAGGGGTCCCCGGACCCTGCACCAGAGATGATGCAACAGACCCTCAGTGTTGCAAGGGACAGTGTCAAGCTGGCCCCTGCAAGGGAGACATGTGGGCGTTCCCACCTGGCCCAAAGCGTATATTAATCCACGGGATTCTGTACTCTTTGGCGTGTGGTGGTGTGGCACGTGGCAGTGCGTGGCGGCATGTGGCATGTGGCGACGTGGCCATGGTGGTGATGGGGGACCCTCGCCACCAGCAGACCGGATGGAGGGGAGCAACGAGACGTCATTGGGACCCTTGGATGGGTGATCTGCTTCCACCTAACCCCTGTCACCTCTCCCTGTTCCCCCACCCCCCACACACACTTCTTTTTTCTATTTCTTTCTCTCTTTCTTTTCTCTTCCCTCTTCTTTGCCTCTTTTACTATTAAATAAAATACATCCATTTTTTGGCATCAACATTTAATCTCATTTGCTTTTAGTCTCATTTGGGAATATTTTGAACCTTCCAAGTTCTTTCTGGTTTACACACAGAGACTTAGCTAGCTTTGCTTTTCTGGGTTTAAACCGGATTGTTAACAGCTAGGGTCTGCTCAGTGGGGCAAAGCAATAGGACAAGAGGCAGAAACTGATGTACAGGAAGTTCCACTGGAATAAGAAGAAAAGCTTCTTTATTGTACAGATGACTGCACACAGGAGCAGATTGCACAGAGAGGTTCTGGTGTCTCCCTCACTGGAGATCCTCAAGAACTGTCTGGGCACAATCCCGTGCAATGTGCTCTAGGATCACACTGCTTGAGCAGGAAGGTTGCATCCCATGGCACACTGTGGTCCCTTCCAGCCTGTCCCATTCTGTGATTCTATGAAACTGGCTACTTGTGGCTTGGCCAGGTGCACTCATCACTGGGCAAAAAGCTGGCTGGATGTCTGGGAGGAGAGAGAGGTGGTGAATGGAGTTACATCCAGCTGGTGCTTGATCACAGGTGATGTTCCCCAGGGCTCTGTACTCAGACCGGTTTAATATCTTTATTGATGCTCTGAACAAGGAGATTGAGTGCACCCTCAGTTTGCAGATGACACCAAGTCGGGCAGAAGTGTTGATCTGCTCAAGGGTAGGAAGGCTTTGCAGATGGATCTGGAGAAAATTGCCTCAAGTTGCACCAGGGGAGGTTTAGGTTAGATATTAGGAAAAATTTATTCACTGAAAGGTTGGTCAGGGCAAGCCCTTGCAGGAACAGGCTGCCCAGGAAGCAGTGGAATCACCATCCCTGGAAGTGTTCAAAAGATGTGTGTATGTGGCACTTGGGGAGATGGTTTAATGGTGAACAAAGTAGTGCCAGGTTAATGATATGACTCAATGATTTTAGGGGTCTTTTCCAGCCTTAATAACTCTACGATTCTGTGTAGATGCCTGACTCAAAAGAGGATGTTAGCATGCTCAGCATTAGATCTGGGGTGAACTTGGATTCAGCAGCAGATGATTCAGAAGTTTTATGTTTAAATATAAGTTCATATTAGGAGATTTGATACAAAGCAGAAGTGTCACCTTCTGACTAATATCACAAAACATTTCAAAAGCTTCTGGTTTCAATTCTGTATTATGTGAAACTATGAAAAAGTACAGACAAGAAAGAGAAGTTATTGACAGCTACATTTAATTCTTTGCTAAGGCTTTTGTTTCTACTGTCTCAGAAGTGAGTCATCTATTAAGTCAACATTAGAACTCAGATCTCATTTATATAGGCCTTTCTTTCTTTCAGAGTTGAAATCTGAACAGGCCAGTATAAGCTGCTCTATCTGCAGGGTATAAGAAGGAATTCTCAGTAACTCTCTAGCATTAACTTTTCTTACAAAGCATCTACTGACATCTTACAAATCCTCAGTGTTAAAGATTTACTAAAGCAAAAACTCTAATGGATTTCTACATGCATTACCTTTAAATCTCCTTCAAGATAATTCTTTTATGTGGGCAATACAGTCTGCTTGACATCTTAAATAGTGAAGAAATGGTGCAGAGCATTTGACAACTTGACAATCAGAATAGGTCAAAACAGTAGTGCTCAGAAAGCTTGCTGGAATATCTGGATATGTTGTTACTGTTGTTTTGTTTGTTTTTATTGTTGTTTTTAGAAGACTTATAAGAGAAAGGAGACTGAGTGACAGAAAAAAACAGCCCTTAAAATGGAGGAAATGGCAAAAGTTAGAACAGACTTTGTGAATGTCTACAATACATACATTCTCTTTTGGTGGAAACCTGGTGAATATTATTTAGGAATTGAACCTGAGATTACATACCAGATATGATTATAATAACTTTATCATAGTGTTATTTAAGATAAGAATCTGAGAATTGAGGAGAAGAAAGGAAGAAATTATCCTAGAGACGCTGGAAAAAAAAGAGATTCCAACACAGTTCAAGAATACTGTAAAAGAACATCCCTTACAATCATTTACACAGACTCAGAAGGGAGATGTTGACAGATTCACAGCAGTTCCCAAAAAAGTAGGTCCTGTTTAAAAGGTAGCAATTGGACAATCTGCACAGTAAATCCAGAGAGCAGAAGGGCACCTTATCTACTAGGAATGTGTAAAGATATTAAAAAAAAGTCTAGGACCATTAAATAATCCTATAAATTGTAAGTGTATTAAGCAAGCAAAAAAGGTGCTTTAAACTGGAATATAAACACAGTCAAATAATACAACCAACAACAGTATATTAATATTTTGTAACACTGTGATAACATAACTACAAAATAGGCAAGTATTTTACATGAGTGACTAATGTGTCTAGAGAGTAACTGATATGAGGAGCGAGGGAGGGAGCTAGGGTTGTTTAGCCTGGAAAAATGGAGGTTCAGGGGGGACCTAATTGCTCTCTTGCAAGGTGGGTGTCAGCTTCTTCTCCCACACAACTAGAGACAGGAAGAGAGGACACAGACTCAAGTTGCACCAGGAGCGGAGGTCCAGCTTAGAAATCAGGAGGAATTTCTTCATGGAAAGGGTTGTTAAGCATTGGAATGAACTGCCCAGAGAGGTGGTGGAGTCACCACCCTGGGAGTGTTAAAGAAATGATTGGACATGGCACTTAGTGTTTTGGTCTAGTTGACAAGGTGCTGATCAGTCAAAGGTTGGATTTGATGATCTTGGCAGCCTTTTCCAACCTTAATGATTTTGTGATTCTGTGCACCTCTGAAATCAAAGATCAATATGCTTACCTAAAGAAGAAGCTAAAAAAATAGAAGTGAACTTTGGTGAAATTCTAGTACTTTCTATAAACATGAGGCACACAGTATAATAAAGAAGCAAAATATCATCTACAGGAGAATATCTAAAATTCATCAAAAAATCAGAAAGCAATCACAAAAAGAGGACTTTTCCAGATGCAAATTCCATCAAAGATTGAAACAGGTGTAAGTAGTAAGAACATTAAATCAACAAATACAGATACAAATTTTGCCAGAATCTGAAATGATATGAATATCAAATTTTAATCACTAGAAGAAGAAAGGAAGTTTAACAAGCTTAATGGGAAAAGATGCTGGTCTAGAACTGGATTAACTGCCAGCAGTGAAGAGCAAATTGCTAGTACTAAAAGAGGGATTTAGGCCACTGGTACACTTAGGGAAACTATTGAAGTGAATCTCTAAGAAAAAAGATATTGTCAAGAGAAAAAGCAGATAATGTCGAGATGTTTATGCCAGCAACTTAGACAATATAATATAGATGCTTTAAATATTAGTGCAAGACACACACTCAGGGGAAGAAAAAGAGGAAAGAGAAAAACAAGAATAGCAATTAAAAAACATGGTGAAATGGTAATGTTACTATAGCGTAGTTATTGAATAATAAATAAGAAAAGGAAAACCAAATATAAATAATTACTATAAAATAAGAAGAGATCGTGTGGAAATATTGATTAGGAAATTCGGAACAGTTCATATGGACAGAAGAATCAAGTTAATCAAAGCAACTTCAGAAGGAAAAAGAGGCGGTTTTACTGGTAGCTGAATTCTTGAAACCCTCCCTGGGACACTTTTTCTTTGGATGACTGAGTATTCTCCCCAAGTCTTCCTCCTGCATTGTGTAGGAAGCGGTGCAGCCCCACACCAATGCAGCCACGCACTCTGGAGGCTGAGACAGCTGCAAAAGGTCATCTTGCCAAAGCAAGTAGGGCCCAAGCATCAGGCCCAGCACTAGTAAGCTCACTAGGATAGCTTTAGACTTGATTTTTTAGTTTTAATGGGTACACTAAAAATCAACACAGTTACCCGAAATTTTCCCAGTAAATTAACACTAACCTTTCCCAGGAAATGGAATTTCTTGAAATACATCACAAAGTTCCTTTGATGCCTTTCTGTGCTGGGTCCTAAAGTCCTAGTCACAGTCTTAGATTGTTGCTCCGGCCCCTCTGTAATTTGCCGGCAAAGAGAGGGGCAAAGCAAGATGTGTTCCAACTCAAGACTGTGATTTTCAAGGTCTTTAGGGTCCTTTCGTGGTCGCCAGCAACTGATGCCTTTTTCTGGTCTTAAAATCAAGAGTCATACATGGTAAGAAGGGGAAAAGGGATTTTACCTTGGTATTTATTTTAAGGATCCTTAGGTGTACACGTCCAGGTCATATGCATCGAGATGCACCCCGCAAAATGCTCGCCCCAAAAGTTCGGGTATAACATTATAGGTTTTACTAATTAGCATATCTATCAAAGATTCCCCAATGAGAGGCTCAAGTGAGCCCCCCTCCCCAAGGAACCTTCCCCTGGATGGTTCTATCTTGGTTTACAGAATATGTTCTGGAGAGGACCTTGGGGTCTGAGGCACACTGATCCCTAGCTACGAAGCTTCTAAAATGTTTAGTCTCTTAGCTTGACAAAGAAGTCTAAGAATGTAAGCAAAAGGCACGAGGAACACAGAAGTTGCAAAAAGGTACAACAGGGGTATAAAAGAAAAGGCAAAAATCTTCATGGCATCACCTTCATCTCAGAAAACACCAGCTAAAATTTTATTTACCTGTAAGTCACTGAATCAATAGGAAAATTTTTATAAATGGCTTTGAAGAGAACACTAAGGAAGACTTGATTATAGAAAATAATTCCACAACTGCCTTGACAGTTTGAAGGGACTAACATTGTGAGGGACACTGTAAAGAACATAGTCTCAGTCTCTAAGTCCACCATTCTTACATCTCATCAACACATACAAATATGTCAAAAGTGGGTGTCAATAGGATGGTTCCAGACTTTTTCAGTGGTCCCCAGTGACAGGACAAGGAGTAATGACCATAAACTAAAACACAAAAAGTTCCCCCTAAACTTGAGGAGGAACTTCTTTACACTGAGGGTGGCAGAGTACTGCCATATTGCCCAGAGAGGTTGTGGAGTCTCCCTCTCTCGAGATATTCCAAACCCACCAGGACGTGTTCCTGTGTCACCTGCTCAAAGTGACCCTGCCTTAGCAGAGGGTTTGGACTAGATGATCTCCAGAGGTGCCTTCCAACTCTAATGATTCCGTGTTTCTGTGATCTCAAGCAACAATTAAGTACCTGTGGAGAGAGATGCTAAATGAACTAAAGCTTAACTGCATAACAAATTTGAAAAAAATCTTATCTCTGGCATCAGAAACCACAGGTCTAATGTAAGCACTTTCAAAAACAGCAATAAATTTTGCAGCTGAAATACAAGTAAAAAGATTCAGGGAAAAAACTTGAGCCCCATCAATAATGGCAGCAGAGTACCAATTAAAAGCCATCTATGTGTTCTCAAAACTAGATTGCACCTGGTCTGTTTGAATGCAATTAATGAAGCAGACTGCTATAAGTAAGAGGAACTAGCAGGAACTTTGCAAGATGAAATGAATACTAAAATTATCAAGGTTCTCCTTTTCCCATTCCAGAATTCTGAAAGAAATACTTCACTAATAAAACAAAAGTAGATTCTGGTTTTTTTATCCTGATAGCTTCCTTTGATAAGGCAATTAATTTTTTAAGTGGAAAAAATACAATTCATCTCACCTATCTAGATTTTGGTAATTAGTGTGATAAAATGGTATTAGAAGTTTCTCCTTAAATGGAAGAACATATGTACTAGTGCAAGAATTTTAAAATCAGTAAGAAACTGGTAAATGGAGAATAATGGGTTAGCAGTGAAAATTAAGGTTAGAGAAAAATTCCTACTACACTACCTCAAGGACTTCTATTGGGACTTGTATTTTTCATTAACCCAGTCTCAAAAATCAGGACTTTTTTAATGAAATGCAGTTTCAATGATAAGTGCAAGCAACATATTTAAGAGTTACTGTAAGAGAACTGGAATATCATACCTGGAGAATTATATGACCAGGAAAATATATTAGTCTTCTTTCTACGACAGACTTTCAATTTTCTTTCATTGTTTTATCTTCAGTTTTATATTCTTGCATCAGAACAAATAAAAAACCTGAAGAACTGCCTTACAACTCCTCTGCAAATCCTATCTCCATTTCTGGCATATATCCCCAAGAGTTTACTTGCATTTCATACTATCTATATGCCAGAACCATTCTTGGTTTTGTCCAGGTATGAAATGTCTCGAGAATTATGACACTTAATCCACAAAACTACACAGACTACAGAGGTACCTAGATTGGTAACATGACAGGTATGTTTTCTTGGGGACACCTGTCAACAATTGTTTCTCCATTTTGCATGCCCTCGCAACCCTAAACAAACTTGATAAAAGCCCTTCAAAAGGGATACTATACAAGCATTACATCACTGTTCTATTCAAAACCTTCTGCTACTGCAGGATTAAATTACTTGGGGAAACCAAACATTTGGTCAATTATGATGCTTTTATTTTAATATGGCAATGAAATGTTCCTGCTAAAATTGTTAGTTATGAGTAATGGCAAAGCTGGCTCTGATTAATTTTCATTACTATATTATTTAGCTGTATGCTACAAAAAATTGTACTTAATTTTATATCTAAAATCAATATTCACCTCAACTAGAAAGGAACAGCAATAAACACCTGCAGCGCTTGCTCAAGGACAAAAGAGACAAAAGTTGAATGCAGTGAATATTTGCCCGTCAAACTTATGTCATTTAAAATGTTTCAGATGCAAATTCGTATCAGAAAGCAGAATCAATATATCTTCTAGCAAACACATTCTCTGAACAACTACAGCAGAGCCTTCTTAAAAATCTTAGTTGATCTGGACTTTATAGTTTTTGGTCACAATCTCTCACACTGTAATATAAAGACTTTTAGTAGCTGACAAATGTTCATGACATAAGTTACAAAATATATTTATGCATGTTTTACGTCACCTGAATCTATGTATTTCCATGTACATGGAAATATTCAGGTTTTAGAAAATACCAAGAATTGTGTCCTGAAAGATCATAGATCTAGATTCCTTATTAAACAAACAACAAACAATAAAACAACAACAAAACCAAACATCCACCCCCTAGTTCTGAACAATACACTAATTATAATTATTTTGTCATTTAATATGAAGCCTAGCAAAAATTTTCCCTATGAAAAGCTCTTAAGAGAAAAAGAAAGGAATCTTAGGAATTGGACTGTATACAGAAGAAAAGGAATAGCTAAAAATGTGATGAGGCTTGGTGTTATTCATAAAGCAAAGCACTGTTCTCAAGAACATTTTTCATTATATAGCTAAACTGTTTTGTGCTAGACTGACTAAATAGTGTGACACCAGCTTATTTACAGAAGAGAGTCAAGAGATTGATTTTCTCTTTGCCCCTATCTCTGTTTTTCCTCCTTTCTTGGTGTTATGATCACTGTATATTTCTATGCAAAAAAGAATGGAAATTGTTTTGATATAGTTACCAGAAAATTCTGCTTTGTACAAGTGCCCAGGAGCAGCAGCTGTTTTCAGGAGGCAGGTGGATAAACTGCAACCCAGTTTTTGCCAGTAGTAAATTGTAGTAATGAGAGTCTGAGTGAACACTCCTTGCTCATATAATGCTCACTTTAATAGTAATGCCAGCAGGCCATAAGAAATTAGGCAAGTAATATGAGTGGACATGAGTCCCTTGTGAATAAATTACTTATATAATTCACCCATATAGTGAAGCTGAAGTGACTAAACTGCTGAAGACTGTGGAAGACTAGAGGTTCCTTTCTATTGGAAAGAGTATGATCTTTCCTTTGTTTTACCATGGAAGGACAATAGTTTAGTGCCTGGGAATTGAAAAACACAAACTGGCTGCCCTCCATATTTTAACATAAAATAGTGTTTGCTGACTAAGCAATTACCAATCATTCTAAAAGAAAAAATATCTTTAAAATAAAATTACCATTATATATCCTTGCTCAGTGTCAAGAAAATGTTAAGTTTGCTCTACAATATGGCTTCATGAACACAAAAATATGGCTTCATTTTCAGTTACCTAGTTGCAAACATTTGCTTTATAGTTCTTACAAGTTCTTGTAGCACCAAAAAGAATTGTCATGAATTCATTAAAACACTAGATAGAACAACTCATTAGAATGGCATACGGAAGAAAACCCAACAAAACCAAAACGTGAAGAAGTGCTAATACAGTCAATGGCTCATATGAAGAAAGGAAAAACTTCATTTTGGCACTATGGGTTGAAAATGGATTTCTGCAGTAAGGTCTCCTTTCTTTCAGTTCAATGAGATTCTTAACACTGATTTCAATGCTACAATCATGTCAAAAGAGAATGTTGTACTTTCAGGGATCACATTGTTTGGTATGTAATATATTTTTCTATACTACAGAGGTAAAAAAACCCCAACAAACCAATACTTTTCCACATTGTTGTTATTACACTATTAAATGCTGTTAATGAGAAGGTTTATTGATCTTTAATTAGGCTGCCATAAAATATTAATAACTGGGAAAAAAAAAAAAAAAAGTCCTGTAACCTTTGGTAAGCTAACCTTCAGACAAAAGAGTATTTGCAATACTGCTTTTGTTAGTAAGTGCAGCTGAAAGATTACAGTCCTGTAAAAGAAGAAAAAAGGAGAAGGGCTCATTTCTTAAATGAGAATCCATATACTGTTCAGGTCACATGATGCAAACCTGATTAGGTAAATCAAAACTAGTACTGATTAGATATAAAGACTCAGTAAACTAAAATGACACTAAATATTGTTTAACTACTCATAGAGTAAAAAGCAACCTGAGTAACTCTACACTGAACTTCCATAAAATGTAAAGAGAAGAAACTTCACTACTATTTTCCACAATATCTCCTCCCTGGGGTCCTGGAGAAGGGTCTGGTTACCTTGTTTTTCATAAAACAAAGCTGTTGGTAAGGAGAAAGGAAAGCAGGTCAAGCCCAGACTCCCTTCTCTGCTTTTGAAGGCTCAGGTTTAGAAGGAAACAAACCCAGGGTTTTTCTTTTGTTAGCTTGTGCTATCTTTATAAGAATATATGATAAAACAGTGCATGCTTTTAAGAGAGAAACCGTTTATATTAAAATCAATAATGTATAGCTAACTAAATTTTTACAAATTATCATTTAATAACACTATTTCATTTAAACTGCACTGAAAGTAATGAGACATCATGCTTTTCCTCATTTGTTACCATGCTGGCTATGACAATTATCTTAAGGAGTTTCAGGTCAGTTGTAGTTATAACTGTATTTTTTAAAGTTTTATGTTAACTTGAAACTTCCTTTTTAAATTATATATTTCTTTGTCTATTTGGTAAGATTTCGATGACTACTCATTATCTTACTTTGCAAATGATCAATTCACTGCTACATTCACAGAAAACAGCCCCTTTGTGTAGCAAGCAGTCAAATATATCAGCACAGAGTATTATAAGCAAAAGAATTTAAAAACTAAACTGTAGCTATGAAAATTATTAGAAAATGGGATAAGAAGATTGTCCCACAGTACTGATACTGTCCTCACGTTAGAAACTCAAGCTGTCTTCAGTGGGAACTACCATCGTTGAATTGCATGTACAATTAGACAAATTAAATTCAAATGTGGCATCAATTTTAATACTATTTATTTTAAAATATTTCAGAAAACATCCGTTGCATTTTCACAGAGAAAAATGCTAACGCATCTCTACAACTGCAGAGCGATCTGGAGGATCATGCTCGTGCTGTAACCATGCACATCTACTGCCTGATCTTTCCTTATATAGAGCTGCAGCTGCTTCACAGCTGCTGAGGCAGCAGCTTCATCAGCACACACAAGGTCCCCAGAGGTCTTCACCTGGTTTCATCTGTGCAGCATGTCTTCTTTTAAAGCCTAGGGAGAATGCTGCAGGCATCAAATTCTGTGTCACCCACAGTGCTCCTTTCAGACTGTCTTAGCTTCTACTTTCCACTACAGACATCAGAATGGAAAATCTCTTGGGCCTTTCTGGCATGAAGCTGTAGAGAAGCCAACTGATTGCTGGTGCCGTAAGCTGTGGCTCGCAAGGCTTGCAACCGGCTAGCAATCCTCCTGAAATTGCACTGTTTATTCTCTTCCGTGCATCAACATGAACTTTAAAATATGGGGCATTTTGAATGCTTCTGCCTCTATAACAACTTTATCAAATGTATTAAGTCTGTGTTCCTAGTTCCAAAACAAAAAAGGAAAAAGAAAGCAAAAGCAGTTTATTGACCTACATACACAGGGTTTTATATAAAATAGGTTTTAATGTACATGGTGGCTGCATTTCCTACGTATTATATCACACCAGGAAACACTTCAGTGTCTTCAGTTTATTCACTGCATAGCTTTTATTTGCCCAAGGAGACCATTTTTTATAAATGGTGCTCCCGATAACCATTGCTAATGGGAAGTTCAGGTCTGGTACAGGAGGCCAAGTGAATAGAAGTTGCATTGGAAACCTTCCCAAGTGCCAGGATGCTCACATGGAAGCCATCACTTCTCAGTGTTAACCACTTCATTTTCATTCAGTTAAACAAACAAAGTGGATGCATGTACTGCATTTTATATAATTTTTTCCCTTGAGTGAATATAAAGAAGCCACTTACAAAATAATTCTCATTCTTTACAAAGGAAATACTGCATCAGCTAAAGTCTTTATGATGACTGATTTCTTTCCAATATGTGAAACTCTTATCCACCATCCAGCACCCTTTAGACTTCTCTTCCTCCTCAAAAACACCTTTGTCGTTCTTGCCTGGGATTCTTCATACAGTGCAGCTGAAAATCCATACTGTAGTTCTATAAAACTCTTCAGAGAGGAACCTATATATTTACCATCTGTGGTCTCTACAAGTGTTGTACCAATGTGACAGCAAAGTCTAAGTTTAGATGAAGTGTCTGTTTCTAAACTGGATAGTAAAAGGTCTATGTCCAAACTCTGCAAATTCTTATTATGTAAGGGGCTATGAAGGCATTGCCTGTTCACTTCTCTTTCAAGTAACCATCATGTAACCTTACAGTAAGATACTCAACACCAATACAAGTGTTTGGATTAAAAACATCTCTGGAATAAAATTATTAAACTTTTAATTAGACATGAAAATCATAATCAGCTCCTGAATTATTATTTATTACTATACATTATTTAGTGGTTTAAAAAATTACATCATTATTTTTTCCCTCTGCTAAAGTAACACCTTTATGTGACAGTTTTGGGATCCTTTGGTATGAAAGGTACTACCTAGAGATCTGTAGTATCGGGAAAATAATTTGTTGCAATGCATTTTATCACAAGTATTTGATCAGTTTAAACTGATGTTAGCCAGTGTGACTGCATTTCTTTTTCCTGTCACAATATGGATTTTAGAGTGCTGCCTATGGTTCTCTACCATTTAAGCTGAAGTAGCGGAATTATGTGTGATACACATGATAAATCAGACACAAAATTTGCTCTAAAATTGATAAGGCAATGTTTTCTCTAATCTGCCTTTTAAGTGAAGGGGAAAACTGTCATCTTAACTCCCATAACTTAATCCCAATTGAGTTCATTCAGTAGTAATGTGAATGAGTAGATTGACTCACAAAACAGAGAAGAAAGGAAGAAATCATCAGGAGAGATTAAAGAATAGGAATGTCTCATGGTATCATCACTAGATTAAATGCAGACTTGAATAATGGCATCACAACAACAGTTTAGAATTGAATATACAATGGAAAATTTCAAAAGTTCAGAATGAGCAAGTTTATCCTGTGTTTTCCCCTGAAAATGTAAGAATGGAAGATGAGTTGAATTGCCAGGTCGATTTCCTGATTTAACACCATAAAACCTGACTTGATTTAAAAATTTAATAAAAGGAAAAATTTACAAGCCTTTTAAATTTTTAAGTTTAGGTAAAGTATTAGTGCAGAAAGGAGAATACTAAACCCTGGAAGAGATTAAAAGACACAATTAGTGTTTACAAATACTAATTTTAATTATAAGTTGGATATGGACAGAAGAAAAAATAAAGAAGACTGCCTTTAGTTCATGAAATAAAACCAAAAAGTCTGGAGTAAAAATAACTGTAGAAGTCTGTTGATAACATAATTTGAAGTTAAGCATATCAAAGAGTGCACTATATTGATATTAAATCATCACAAAAAAGTTTAAAAACTTGAAACTTGAGTACTGAAGTCCTAGTTGTTATAAAATCTTGTATGACACTGAAATTTGATAATATACTGACAACCCCGGAGTGTTTAGCATCATCAGCCAACAATGTAAAGTAAAACATTTCAAGCACTTACTGGAGTAATTTTGGCAACACAAAAATCCTGTGCAATCTCTTTGACCTGACAGATCGTTAATGAGTTATTACTAAAAAAAACAAACCAAACCAAGCAAAAAACCCAACCCAAACCTAAACCCTACACAGAAGCAGCACATAAATGTCAGGGAAGAACACAGGACAACTTGCCAAATCAAATAAAGTTACTTTCCTATTAAACTTGATACTTACAGAAGACTGATTCTACTTACATTAGACAAAATGCAGAGCTTATTGTTTCACAGCATCACAGAATTAACAAGGTTGGAAATGACCTTTGAGATCATCAAGTCCAACCTATGAACTAACACCACATTGTCAGCCAGACCATGGCACTGAGTAGCCCATCCAGTCTTTTCTTAAACATCTCCAGGGACGGTGACTCCACCATCTCCCTGCACAGCCCATTCCAATGCCCTATCACCCTTTCTGTGAAGAACAAACACACACAACAGAGCCCAGCTAATTTTGGATTGCCTTACACAATGAGATGTCTTCCATATGCAGAAGCAAGAAAACCAGAAATACTCCTGCAATTACAGATTATGTGTTGTACAGATCTCTCAAAAGAGACTACATTTCACAGTGATCCCTAGTGCTCCCAAATCTGAATATATTCCCCATCAACAAAACCCAATACCACAGTTATCAGCAATTCATCTTTGTAATCTGTGACTTGTCAGCTACAACTAACTTGTCATGAAATCTATAATAATGATAATGAGAAACTATTTTAGGAAAAAAACTGAAGATATATCCAGTGGACAGCTATTCTCTTAGGGCAATATCAAATGAAACAAATCTCAGAGATGTATCCAAGACTCCATTCACTGAGTTTGCAAAACCGAAAAGCAATTGTGTCATTAAATTTATTAACAGCTGAACTGAAAACCAGTTGTACCTCCCGTACCCAGCCTCTCCATTTACCTATATACTATCAGAAGCATGCTATAAGGTTCTTCAGAAGAAACCTAAAAGCACCTGGTTTTACAAAAAAACAAAAAATAAAATCTGTGACAGATTAAGAGTGTGAAGAGTCTCCTTCTTTTTTCCTGCAGCCTGCTTTCCTGGTCTGCCTTTGAGCCAAGGAGACCTGTTGGGAATGCCTTGTGCCTGCCCGAAAGACTATTTCCTTAACTGCTCTTGGCATTGAGATGAGCTAAAGAGTTCCTAATCTGAAGTGTCAAGTTTGAAATATTGCAGGGCATTTTCATTGCAAAGACCTTAATTATGTTTCTTCTTGGAATAATTAATTAATCTAAATTACTATATTTTTTCCAATTTATTTTCTTTTATTCTGTATCATGTAGATAAACCTGACATAGTAATTCTTGCAGAGATTTGAAATAAGATATAAGGTACAAGAAAGGCACATTTAATTGCAGGTGTAGTGAACATAAAAATTTGAACCATCAGATTATATGTAGAGACCGAAAAGAAATATCATGTAAATCTCTGGATAAATAAGGAGCACCAAATAGAGTAGAAAATAACTGACAGTTTATGAAAGCAGTTGGAGCACTAAAATAAATAAGGTAATAAAATTATTGGGAGGACAAGTTAGCTTAGAGACAATTCTCTCTTGCTGTGAACCATTTACAAGAAAGTTAAAACTAGGCAAGGTGAAGTAAAAGGCAGAACAAGATCAATTTAATTTCATTTCCACAAAGTGAAACAACATTTCAAATTGTCATAAACCACTTGTTGTTAATTGCCATTATTGATCACTTTAGTTGTGTGGCTGTGTTCCAGATAGTCTCTGCTACTCAGCTATGCTGTAACATGAGACATGGTTTGATTCATGCATTCTTAAATTGAAACTGAACCCCACATTTTCAATGTCTATGTACTATACCTAGCCCACAGTTAAGGTCTTCTTAGTCCAGCTATTTAGTTTCTCTTCACCCATTCTGAAAAAATGTTGCCATCTCTATTTAGAATAACCCAGCGCTGAAAATAAAAAAAACCGCATTAGGTTCTCCCTTTCTCAGGGACATTCTGAACCACCCTGAAGATTGATGCCTCCAGCAAAACAAGCTGACAAGTCAGTAATGACATTCATTTAAGAATGTCTTTCTTCATGGAAAGTTGTTTTGAATTTTTTGAATTATTTCACTTATTAATAAACAGTGATGGAACTGGAAGGTCGTAATACTTTTTTTCTACTTGATTTAGAGAAGCAAAATAGACTCGGAGATGTCAGAAGTGCTGCACACTTTCAGGGTCTTTCTGAATACATTAATTGAAAACTAAGGCAAAGCCTAAGATTCAAGATTTTTAAGAGAAAATTCCCACAAAGGAGAACTTACTGAGTTGAAATTTAGATATCCATTCAAAGCTAAAACCTCCAAGAAGCATCTGGTAAAGCAAACAGAACATACAGGATTCTTATGATTGAAGTAAAATTCACACCAAGTATGTTATCATTATACAGAAAATGCTTGTGCAAACAGAGTACATAGCAGTGCCAGTTATGAAGGCATTTAAATACATGCTGAGATGCTGACAGAAATCCTTTCTTGGATTGCAGACAAAAAGCAGAGCAAAACCTATAAAAAGAAGCAATGACACATGAGTAAAGGAACAGTTTTCCTAGGTGAGGTGTGCATCCAATGTTAACCTACTGCGGTTACGAAGAAAATGCATTGCATTTAGATCCAAACCTTCAAAACAAGAAAATGTCACTTGAGCTAGCACTCAAGACAATGCAAATGACTGAATATGCTTTTCCAATGAAAAAGTTAAAAATAAGTGTAATTTTCAGTGCTAAGACTGAAAAAACAAAGAAAACAGAAAAAAAAATTCATATATTTCACTAAAAATGTTGAGAATTAGGCTACTTTCCAACTCTAGGATTCCAGAGTATCTGAGGAGCAAAATACAAATTTTGTGCTGAGGACTCATAACCATTTTTAACAGTGAAAAAAATATATTTCCTTTTCAAATATTTGTATAATATTTGTTTCATATTTCTCCAAAGTGCAAGAAAACATGCACCTGTCACACAAATTTAAGTGCATAAAACACTTTTATTTTGGGGTGGGTTGACTTCATGGCAAAGCTGGGTAAGTTTTGGTATAACTTTCCAGAGTAATTAAAAACATTATTAACCCTATGTCATAGGTTAGCAAGCATAGTCCCGGAAGAGATGTCCTTGCTGAGGAGTGCTTCCAGTTTCCTCTGGGACCTGGTAGAACCTATCAGCTGGCCAGTTTGAATATGGACAATTCTCTAAGCCACTTAAAGTTGTGATCACCTCTGTGATCCACATTTAAGAATAGGCAAACTCCCCCTCCAAGCTCTCTCTCGTTTCCGGCGCTGGCACAGGTGGCTGCGGGGCCCGTGCGGGGGCCAGAGGGCCCGGCCAGGCCCTGCTTGGGCCAGGCCGGGCCGGGCCACGGCCATCCTGGAGTCGATGGATCTGTTCCAGCCGTGGAACCCCCCCACTGCCTTGCCGTGGGCAGCCGGAGCGGCTCGGCTCTCCACTTCGATAAGGAAAATTCAACATTCCAGCTGCAAAGCTGCAAGGCCAAGGTGAGAGTAACCCTTTTATTGCTGTGAAGAGCTGAAAACCTGAGGGAAGAGAGAGAGAGGAGATGCTTCAAGCTGAAATTCTGTTGTGAAGCTATGATATATCAGAGTATCCTGTTGTAATTTCATGAAGATATGGGGGGTGGAGTGTTCAACTCGTAAGCAAAAGCACCTGCGCTGAGATAGGCAGATGCTGACGCAGCTGTAATTTCATGAGAAGTTTGGACAGGGAGAGATGAACCAGATGAGGACTTTTACTCCAAATGGGAAAGGAGAAAACCTCAGTCCCTAGAGATGCTCCCAGAGATAGTCCTAACGATGAAGATGAGGAAGACCCTTTGCTCCCAGGGAAGGAGAAGGGCCTCTGTTTTTTGTTTCTGAACGGCTCAACCTTAAAATTGTACCCCAAAAACCTTCAAGAGTGGACCCTCGAAAGCAGTTGCGGGAAAAGCTGCAAGTTGGGGGAAGGGACTCACACGCAGGCAGAGAGACTCCTCTTCCTAAATGGACTGAACAATATTTGGAAGTGGGCGGCTGTCTCGTTGTGATAATGTTTTCATAGCATGAGCAAGAAGAGACTTCTCTTTCTAAATGGACTGAACAAGGTTATTATGGAAGTGGTAAACAGACTGAAAATCTTAAGGGTTGTCTTTTTACATTGTCAGTGGGAGAAGGGAAGAGGGTGGGGGGAGGAGGAGAGTTCTGAAGGTGTGGTATAATTTTTTCTTCCTTCTTTTAGATCTGTTAATAAACTTCTTTATATTCTTTCAAGTTTGGTGCCTGCTTTGCGTTTCTCCTAATTCTTATCTCACAGAAGACAAACAGTAATAAGTGTTTTGGGGCAAACCACTACACTAAATTGGTGTTTCTGCCCGGTTACAAACCCAACCCGCAACACCCTAACAACATATTCTCCCTTAAAATTTCTCACCAACTCAGTCACATGGCTGTTGCACACTAACAGGTGAAGAAAGATTACAGATTAGCACTAACGTGCTACTATACAAGCAGAGCTTCTACTTTGTGGCTCTAATGAATGGCAAACAGCTCACCAAGCTGAGGCCAAGATAAGTTTAAGTCGGATATTTCATACTAAAATCACCAAAGTTGCTTATGCCACAAGTAGCTGCACATTCCTAAGAGGCCAGTGTCTTATCTCCAGCCTAACCTATAACATATCAGAACTGCATAATTTCAGCTCATGGTTCTAGAAATAACCAGAAATGCAAAGCTCTGTGAAGAATGAAATCTGACACAATGGAATGACATCTCTTCACTAAAGTTATGATTTTATGCAGAGGACTTCATCAGGACTAGATTAACCTCTCCATTCTTCGTTAAATTACCCTACTGCCATGCATGGAGTGAATACAGTTCCATAAAGGTGATTAGTCTTTATCAGTTTTACCTCAGCATCCAAAAACCCTAAAAATCAAGTATGAGCTTTAAACTTTAAATATAAATGAATAAAGGTTGCTTACAAAGATGTGAGTCCCAACATATGTAAATAATTCTAATGAAGTCATACATTAAGCACTTCTTTCTCACTTTTACATCTTTCACATCAAAGACAGTGTGAGTATGTGTTCAGGTTGTCTTCATCAGGGGTCAGAACATACAGATATACCTTCTTCAACCACATTCTTTGTTATTTAGTAGCTTGACTTCAGGCTGGAATATCCTCTTCTGCTTTCACTGCATCACACAGAAAGCTCTATATGCAGTGTACAGCCACACAGCAAAGCTGGCATCTTTAAACCAGCATGTTATTTTAATTCAGAGATATACTCCATTGACTGAATGACTGCAGTTGTCTTCTCAATGTCTTCACTTTTTGTTGATGTCTAATTCAAAAATAATTAATTCAATTTTTGATAGAAATAAGAACAAAATATCACTGCTCCATGTGCTTTTCCAGAGTAAAGGGAATTGTTGCCATACTACCAATATAAATGTGTACATATGTTTAGGAATTTCAAATAGCTGCAGAGATAAGAGAACTCATTGTGACACCACTATGAGGACACCATTTACATGTAAGGGAAAATGCAATTTTCCAACTATTCAGTGTCAAACTGGTTTTTAAATTTAGTCATCTAAATCCAGCGCTCCTCTAGTCTATGGGGATGTGAGAAATGTATCTTTTACTGGTAGCAGTGAATTTCAGAGCTTGTTTTGCAGGGTTTGTGGTTTTTTTACACATGAAAACAACCATGTCTCCCATTTTAAGAGGAAAATGAATTTTCTTTCATGCTTCATGTATAAGAATTTTTTTAAAGTTTTTATTGTTAATGGAGACATATCAGTTACTGGACATAGAGCTGTAATCCATGTACTGAACTGATTTCTAGCTTTTCAAAAGAGTAAAAAATATAAATTTTTCCCTAGTTTCCTGCTGTATTGCAAGTTCTCTTAAGAGCTGTTACATAACAGGGAAGAACAAGGTTAAATTTCTCATTAAATATTAATTTGAGATTTAGCTCCTGAATAAAATCATTCTTGATTCTTTAGCAAATTTCTACAGTGCCCCTGAGGTACCATAGCCCATTTAAACTAGAACTAGCACTAATAGCTTTACGTGCATATCTGCATATCTATATTAATATATTAAGGTCAAATTATAGTATGTTGAGTGCTGTTAGTAATTAACCATGGTCCTGATCCAACTCCTCTGAAGTAAATGCAAGTCTTTGCTGATTTAAACAGGAAGTTGAGTGAAATAGCAAGTTTAGGATAGATGTGCACCAAATACGCAAAAATGAAAGTCATTGTGCATGAATGGATATAGGGATAGATTGTCACTGTAGTTACTCACTTTGCAGATACTGCATGAGTTTTCCTAAATTGTATTATTATTCAAATACAAAAAGCTCTATTTTTTATTTTCAAATTAAGAATCAGAACTATCAAACCAGAACTATCAAAGATACTATAATTCCGTATTTTAGTTTATTCCTGTTTGCTTAGCCTTAGCTGCACTACACAGCATAAAACCTCTCTACATATACATCTTTATTTAAACTGCCTTGTTCTCTGGGGACTGCTCAATTTATGTGACCCATATGGTGCATTGCAAAGCTTCAATGTTCACATTGAATTTAAAAAAATATGAATGGGAATGGAGAGAAGTGGAAGAATAATGTGTGTATGCATCTGTTTCCTGTCTACAGACAGAACTGGTGACATTTGTGTATTAACTTTTTTCAATCAGGATGACTTTAAATGTCCTGAAGTTCTGTTGTGCCTGTCTATATGAACCTGCAGGAAACAAACATCATTTTGATTTTATAAATACCCGTGAGTATGTATATACCGTGAACCCACTCCACTGAGTGAGAATAAAGAGAAAACATTGTTAATGAGAGGCTAAGAAAGTAAAAGCCTATATTGAAAAGGCACAGGAAACACCTTGTTATGCACATAAAAATAAATAAATTACAATAAATTTATGTGTGAAAAATATTGTTGCCCATCTTCCCAGCTATCTGGCTTTCCCTTTTATTCTTCAAGCCCTGTAGAAGTGACACAGTATATCTTCAGACAGGAGTGAAAGAGAGTGATGCACTGCAATTCTTACAAGACACTATAAGACCTACTTCTTAACATACATAACTTCAAGACAATGATTTCTCACCTATTATAATTTAAACAGGTCACAGTAAATTCCATCAATACCTTTGCATAAATATCACCCATTGCCATTTAACAGTCATATGTTCTAACCTCTAGCAAAGTGTCTCATATGAATTGCATTATATTCACTCAGCCTGCGGGTGTACTAAATGCAGTAGGTGTGTTGTAAAAGTACTAATCACTGTCTCACTAAATCACAAATGATAGCAGACAAGTGTGAATGCAGCCAGGCACTAGTTCTGTTCTGTATCAGCAATTCCTACCTATCTTTTTGACACTGAAGATGCTGGTGAGCCAAAACAATGCCTGAATCCATCATCCAGGCACTTTGCAAACAGTGTTCTGGTCCACTGAAACATCATTTCACAACTGCGCTTGCTGCCCATTCTCTTTTTAGATCTCTGGGAACACAATACCACTGTAGCACAAAAAGTGGGGGATCTCGTAAGGCAGCCTTACAGGCATCCCAGAAAAAGAACAGTTAGCACACTTAGCCTGCTTTTCCAAGTTGAAAATCAACGGCATCTCAGGTCTTCAATGACTTGGAATGAATTCAACCTCTGTAATGTTTACAAGACTGCATTGTATTTTCATTACTGACCACATTGAGCAATTGTGCATTTCAATACTTGCATGTTTACAGAACTGCAAAGGTTCTTAATACAGAAAGTATTCAAGCTCAATTATTAATTTTAGTGTGTTTAGCTTAAACACAGTTCATTTTAAGGTCATTCTGAGAGGTTTGAGGAAGATGGAGAATATCAGCTTTCTAGCCCCAAAACCTTTTTCAGAAGCCCTTAATGTTGTGATTTTTCGCTTAGATTGGTTTTTCGTTTTGGTTTTTGTTTTTTCATGATACAAGCTGGTTTAAAAGAAAATTTAAAAAATGAGCAGACAAAAAGAAATAAAGGAAAAAAAGGAAAAAAAGAAAGCAAGAAAAGAAAAAAGAAAAAAGAAAAAAGAAAAAAGAAAAAAGAAAAAAGAAAAAAAAAGGTAACAGATGCAAGGTACCAGTACTGTTAGTTACTGTCCAGTTGCCAAACAGTGGCTCACTACTATGAAGTTACACATCATTGCTTAGAGGACCAGACCTAGGCATGTTTTATCTCAAACGTTCTGAGCATGCTATAGGAAGGGATCCTACAGAGGTGGGGCAGGGCTTTTCTGAGCCAACTTCCTGTTCCACCTTGAGACTCATGCTCAGCTGCCCCTTACCCCCCATCTCAGCTCCTGGAGAAAGGTTGGCTCTACATGCACAAACAAAATAGTGTGAAAAATCTACTTAACATAAGAGGAATGCACCAGGTTAACTATAAAAGGGAGTGGATTGGGCTCCCTTGCTTTTTTCTCTTTTTTTCTGTCTCTCTTTCTCCTCTTTCTCCTCTCTTTCTTCTCTCTTTATCTTTTGTTTTGTTTGTCTCCCAACCTCAGCTCTGGACCATCCATGCAGCAGTACCGGGAATCTATGGACTGGTGATATTCTTTGTTTTCTTCCCTTGTTTTGCCTGGGAAAAACATAGATATCATATTCTACCCCATACTCTGTTTTGAAGTGTTTTTGGTTTGTGAGCACCTTTGATTGTGTGTTGTGAGAATTAAGAACTTATTGAAGTGTATTGTATACATTTTAAGGGCTTGTTAGCCAATGCCTTGTGAGTCTAAAGCAGTGGGCTGGCTGCTAGAGTTTTGGAGACCGTACAATAAAAGCCTAACAGGTGTCTGGTGTCATTGTTCAGCCTGAGGAGGATTCGTAGTGAACATCACGTCCTCTACTGGTGAGTTGTGACGAATACTAATGAATCAGATAGACTTTCTTATTTCCTTAAAGGAAACCAAATTTACATCTCAGACTAGCATGCTCTAACCAATTTATTACAAGTAATTTCAGGGCCATCAGATTAAAAGATTTCATGTAGAAATTCTTCTTGGTTGGCATTATATCTTTCTATACCATAAGGGAAGAGTACAGAGGTATTTGTGTGTCTGCAGATGCAAAAACATAAATACATGCTACAAGAAATACTGTACCATTTTGTAGCTCAGATTGTGTGCACTGTCACATACAGAGAGAGAGATGAACAAATATTAGATTCTACAGACTGATGGTAGTGAGGTGCAGGTTTGATTGCAACCCCTTTTCTTGGTCCTAAGGGACCAAGACAGAAAAAGCAGTTACAGCATCTCAGTTAGAGGTGGTGATTTGGGTGTGGGTTTAAAGTCCACCAGGGAAAAAAAATAAACTTGTTTTCACCACTTACTGGGATTTTAAATCCTAAAATTAAATAAAAAGCAACAAAAGGAAAAGAACCCCAGCCGACCGAAACAAACATAAACCAAAACCCCTTCCTTCCCAGTCTCACAGATAATATACAAACATAACCCTTCATCCTGTTTTCTTTCAATAAAACTCCTAAATCAGGAATGGAAAATATTAATTCAGCTTGCTTTTGTTTCAATTCAGCAAACATGACAAACAAGAGTAACTGGCTTACACTGAGTGGAAACTTATTTGATCCTTAAAATAGACCTAGTTATTACTCATATTGACCAAAAAGTATAATTAAGTTCATGTTAATACAGGAGGTTAAATTAATTAATTATATGTTATGGAACAAATATTTTTTTTATCTGCTAGAAAACTATCTACAGCCATGATTTTTATTAGTGCCTTCTCTCTGCAATCATTCCTTGACTAAAATTCATTTTGAACACTGACTTTGTAATTCAAGCGGTTTTTGTCTGGATATAAGTCAACATGGGAGGTCTGTTCTCTGAATGAGTGACAGTAGCTCTGAGAATTGCAATCCCAGTGAGATTACTCCAATTCAGAAATGAGAAAATAATTTGTGAGAAAAGGCTGAATAATTTTTCTATATTCACTGTGCTTAAAAACAACCCAAACAAAACAAAACAAAAAATCCAAAACAAACAAAATAGAAAATCCAAAATAAGTTAATGTGCATGGCACATTCTAATTTTAGAACATGTATCTGGAACATACACTGTTTCTTATTCTGTTTCTTTAGTTTTTCCTGTTGCCTACAGCTTCAGAATACCTTGGGAAAAAATTCAGTTGGATGCAAACAGTCAATAATTTATTAAGGTACCTCAGCCCTACACTGTGAATACTTCAAATCCAAAGCAGTACAAAAAAAAAAAAACCAACAAACCCAAGGCTCTTGGAAAAATTACTATTTTTCTGACCATCAGCTGTCTGCACAGAGACTATATTGTTTTTTGATATATATTTTTCATCCCTGCATTGCATGTTGCTCTAAAAATACAGTTCAAGTTCACACTGAACTTTGTGAATCATCCACATCTGTATAGCCCATTAAAACTACAGTTGAAATGATGCTACAAAATATCCTTTGCTAACAAACAGCTAACATATTGAGTTAATCTAATAAGGAAAAAAACAGGTGAATACTAGTAGATAGGAACTATGAAAGAGAAAGGAATGAATGTAAGTTTGTGGCAGGAGCATACCCCAGCCCCAGAGACAGCACCTGGTAGCTAGGAGCTTCTCCCATGTCTGGCAGAGCCAATGCTAGCCAGCTCCAGGATGGGCCTGCCATGGGGCATCAGAGCTCATCAGTGACAGTGGTACTAGGATAACATATTTAAGAAATGGAAGGAAGTTACTGGGCAGAAGCAGTTGCAGCCAGAGGAGAGAGGAATGAGAACATGAGAGAAGCAACTCTGCAGACACCAGGGTCAGTGGGGAATGAAAGGGGGAGGTGCTCCAGGTGTTGGAGCAGATTCCCCTGAAGCTTGAGGTGAAGACTGTGGTGAGGCAGGCTGCCCTCCTACAGCCCATAGAGGTCTACAGTGGAGCAGGGATCCACCTACAGACCCTTGAGGACTCCACACCGATGCAGGTGGATGCCCAAAGGAGGCTGTGACCCTGTGGGAAGCCAATGCTAGAAGAGTCTCCTGGCAGGATCTGTGGACCAATGGAAAGAGGACCTCACGCTGAAACAGCTTTGCTGGCAAGACTTCTCTAAGGGGGACCCATGCAGAAGCAGTCTGCTCCTGAAAGACTGTGCCCTTTGGAAGAGACATGCTGGAGCAATTTGGGAACTGCAGCTCATGGGAAGGACCCATGTTGGAAAAGATAATAAAGGACTGTCTCCTGTGGGAGGGACCCCATGCCGGAATTGTTGATCGATAAATTGTTGGTTTCTCTGTCTTCTCCTTTGCCAGGAAAGAAAAAAACAAAACAGACACTCTTTTTGATTTTTCCTGTACTATTGAACTTTCTCAGAATTGTTCTGATTGTCAGATGTTCACAAGATAGGGCTACCTACACATTAACTTTTCAGCTTTATTAGCTACTAACCAAACTCATATGAAATACATTTTCTCAGGACATTACTCAATAAAAATGAAAAACATTGGCCTGAGGTAATACCAGCTAAACTTTTCTTCATAATTAGAGTTAAAATTGGCTTATGCTGTGTAATGTAATACAATAAAACATTTTTACCAACAAATTATTTGATCATGCTATCACAGTGGAAAAAAGAAATCTTACTTTCAATTTGTAAGAGTACATGTGTAAACAAATTGGAGATGTTTCCATATGATTTTTTTAAAATTTGCTTGCATACTAAATGAAGTGATGTCTTTATACAGTAAAAGGTAGGCAATCTCCTGAAAACCATTAACACAGGAAGGAATAAACTACAGTAATGAATATAAGGTAGTTCAAATTCTGAGTTAAGCACCTCATAAATGACTGCAGTAGCAATGGCGATCCCTCCATAGTAGCATCTGCTTTGGCAGTGACATAGATTTAGACTGGTACAAAAAGCCGTAAATTACAGTGTTCCTTAAGTAATTTTGGCACCAGTGACTGAAAAAATTAGCCACTGCTGGCCTTAGGATAGAGAAGATGAATATGGCCCTATCTGTTTCCACACTGGACAAGTCTTTTTCCTCTGAAGGAAAATGTTTTTAGGTCATTCTGTAATATACAAAGCAGCTACAGTAACTGAATATAGTACAGAATTCTTGTAAAATACAGTTTAATTTGAAAATATGTTTCTTCTATTATTAAAAAAAAAAAAAACAAGGTGTTATTTTTTTGTTTGCAAATGCGTTGGTTGTGTAGTTTGGAACAAAATGACCTGTTAATGTTTGCTAAAAGGTTTCTAAGACATTTAAAGCAAATATAACTTTGAAAGCAGTTTCGTTTAGCTGAGACTTTTCAGTAAGATCAAGTCATCAATATGAAAAAATGTGACTGGCACAAGGATGCTTTCATAATCATTATCATATGTATGATATGATGGTCAGTAATGGCCAGTAATTTCCCTGTGCTAAGTTACAGGACAATGATACCATGATATTTAATATCAGTACTTGTATAAAAGAACTGGAAATCTATTGTACATGTACTAATATTCTGCAAATTAATAGAGAAAAGAGAACATACTGGATAAAAGAGCACTTGCATAAAGACTTGAAAACATATTACCATTATCAGTGTTTCATGGGGAGATATCAGGCTCATGCTTTTAAGGAATGGAACCCAAAGGGGAATTTTATTTTGCCCCTCTTAGTGCACTTTTCACTGTGTTTAATTACATTTGTATGTAGTGCTTTATTAATCATGATAATCATGGTCACAGTGTAGCATAAAAACTTACAAGTAAATGTCATGATTACAGATCTAATGAAGTGCCAGTGGTCAGGTAAAGTGAAAATACTGTAAAATGAACTTTGATAAGGATGAGCAGTGGTGGTGCCAAAAGGCTTCAATGGTGTGAATTTCCTATGAATGGGTTCCTAGGTACCTGGATGGAAAAGCCTTCCTAGGAAAAATATATTCTGAAAAGGCAGTTGACCAGTGACTGATAAATTCTGCAGGGTAGCAGCTGGAAAGCAGTGTGAAGGAAAGGGAGCTGGGGGTCCTGATTGATGGCAAGTTGAACATGAGTCAGCAGTGCCCTGGCAGCCAGGAGGGCCAGCCCTGTCCTGGGGTGCATCAGGCACAGCATCACCAGCCAGGCAAGGGAGGGGATTGTCCTGCTCTGCTCTGTGCTGGGGCGGCCTCACCTCGAGTGTTGGGGGCAGTTTTGGGTGACGCAATGTAAGAAAAACATTGAACTGTTAGAGAGTGTACCAAGGAGGGCAGTGAGGATGGTGAAGGGCCTTGAGGGGAAGCTGTATGAGGAGCAGCTGAGGTCACTTGGTCTGCTCAGCCTGGAGAAGAGGAGACTGAGTGGAGATCCCATTGCAGTCTACAACTTCCTTGTGAGGAGAAGAGGAGGGGCAGGCACTGATCTCTTCTCTGTGGTGCCAGGTGACAAGACCCAGGAGGATGGCCTGAAGTTGTGTCAGAGGAGGTTTAGATTGGGTATTAGGCAAAGGTTCTTCACCCAGAGGGCAGTTGGGCACTGGAACAGGCTCCCCAGGGAAGTGGTCACAGCACACCAAGCCTGACAGAGTTCAAGAAGAGTTTGGACAACACTCTGAGGAACATGGTGGGACTCTTGGAGCTGCCCTGTGCAAGTCCAGAAGCTGGACTCAATGATCCTTGTGGGGTCCTTCCAACTGAGCATATTCTGTGAATCTGTAACTGTTGATTCTGTAACAATAATCATGCATAATACATAACAATAATCTGGCACCGAGAACCTCCTGAATCCCTAGAAGGCCACAGCACACCCAGTACCAACAATAGGTTGAGTACCTCAGACCACATTCAGGAGGGTGGTAGCTTCCATATGCATATAAAGACTAAAGGATTCTATACACCTTTGATGAAATAAAGGACTGATTAAGGACCATTATAAATATCTACCCCAGAAGCCACTGGTGGCTACTGGGTCCAATCTAGCCTACTTCAATCCAACAGTTTTCTTCAGAGGATGAAGGTGCATCTTGCAACTGTTGCACCATTAGTTAATGTGTGAGCAAACATTTTAAGTGACTGCAGTGTGACTAGTTGCGTTAAATATGACAGCTTGACTCCACTGATAGAAGCAGCTTTTCAAATAAAAAATGCTCATAGAATCATCACTTGTAATGTCACCTCCCCCAACCCCTACTCCCTACACCATTAAGGAAATGTAGAAATAATGAAAAAATATTATATATATATATATATATACACACACAGATATATACATATATATTTATATACTTTCTTATAAGTTCTGCAAAGAACTTCCTGTGCCTGTCCTATCCCACAGCTTATTTCACCTCATGTGCAATGTTCAGAGCAAACATCCAGTCTTGATGTCACTGCTCATTAGGAACAGTGTTGCTCCCACTGGCTGCTGTTAGAGTAGTTAAGTAGTTTTAGAGAATAGGAGATGTTGTTTTTAACTCCACCCTGGGAATGAACTATCTGCCACAATAATTAACAGCACATATCTATTTGAGCAGGAATTATTCATTTACTGTGGTTTGGGGAATAAAGTCTGGGTTAATCTCAGGAACACAGAGTTGATAATCTCATTATTTTTGCTCATGGATTCAGGCGTTATCCTCTTCTTTAAATTTCTAGTATACTTTAATTTTCCTTTTATTTAATAATAACCTGACATGCCGAGTTCCACATACAAACTAAAAGTGGATTCTTTCAAACTTTTTTTTGGTCATGCAAATGTGTAAAGAGAAAATTATTCACCATTAGATCAGTTTAAAACATGGGAAGACAGCACAGACACACAGAATCACAGAAGATGCTGAGTTGGAAGGAAACCACAAGGACCATTGAGTCCAACTCCTAGCCCTGCACAGGACAACTCCAAGAGTCACACCGTGTGCCTGAGAGTGTCGGCCAAACACTTCTTGAACTCTGTCCAGCTTGGTGCTGTGACCACTTCCCCGGGGAACCTGTTCCAGTGCCCAAACACCCCCTGGGTGAAGAACCCTTTCCTAATATCCAATCTAAACCTCCCCTGACACAAATTCAGACCATTCCCTCAGGTCTTGTCACCTGGCACCACAGAGAAGAGATCAGTGCCTGCCCCTCCTCTTCTCCTCACAAGGAAGTTGTAGACTGCAATGGGGTCACCCCTCAGTCTCCTCCAGGCTGAGCAGACCAAGTGACTTCAGCTGCTCCTCATACAGCTTCCCCTCAAGGCCCTTCACCATCCTCACTGCCCTCCTTGGTACACTCTCTAACAGTTTAATGTTTTTCTTACATTGTGTCACCCAAAACTGCACACAGGACTAGAGGTGAGCCCACCCCAGCACAGAGTAGAGCAGGACAATCCCCTCCCTTGCCTGGCTGGTGATGCTGTGCCTGATGCACCCCAGGACAGGGCTGGCCCTCCTGGCTGCCAGGGCACTGCTGACTCATGTTCAACTTGCCATCAATCAGGATCCCCAGCTCCCTTTCCTTCACACTGCTTTGCAGCATCTCATTCCGCAATCTGTTCGTACATCCCATTAGTTACCCCTTTCCTGGTCCAGAATTTCTCACTTTCCCTTGTTGAACTGTATCAGTGATGGCAAGAAGTGAGAGGAGGAGGACAGGGTCAAAGGGGAGCAGGGAGAAGATAAAATTAGTAGCTTTGCTAAATTTTCTGGTTAGCCACAGGCTAAATAAAATTAATAAGAGCAATATGTTCCACAAAATAAGCTGAAGGAAGATACTCATTCCCTGTATAAAGGGATGAACTAGAGACTGAATGGGATCAAATCTGTTTGTTGTCAAGTTTATTTCTGCCATTTAATCAGGATTATCTGGTCTTACATATTTCAGCCATTTACATGACCTCTTCTTTTTTGGGACTTGAGCATCTCACACCAATAAATAGGTCTGTGCAAAAGTGATCTAAAATGTTGCAGTACTAGTAACTACATTTCACAATTTGAAACTTGTGGTTTATACAATTTCCTACAGACTCTATGCAAGGAGAATGGAGGACTGACCCCCAAATGCCAGACAACCGCATGATCATCAGGTCACTCTTCCTCTGTATTTTGTTAGAGACACATCACTACAGGAATAAATATTTAAAGGATAGCCTAAAGTGTCAATGAACTGTAGTCACTATCAATCTGATCCCATGCTCCTAATGAATTTGAAAAGGCCTTAACACAGTCACAGCCCTCCGAGACAACCCAAATCTTTATTCCCTTCATTCCAGCTGGCCCACGGGTTAGACACATGTACTTTTACCAAGCATACACAGTGCAAGCCTTCAAGCATGGAACAATGGCATGCGTATTTCACCCACAGCCAATTTAATTGTATTACCTTCATTTAAACATCTGTTGCCTTCTAATTAGAAGTAAAGGAAATTCCATCAAGAATGAAAATATCCACAACATTTCATTAAATCTGAAAGGGTTGCTAACCTCCATCAAGCATGTCAGAGACACTTTCCATTTATCCTTTATGCAAAATGACTTGCAGGTAATTGCACTCTCTTCAACTAATATAAAAGTATTTTCACTAGAACTACCAATTGTGACAAGGACATCATTCTGAAAAATTATATTTGAAGCAATTCAACATCACTTTGAGAAAGCAAATCTAAAATAATCCAGAGGCACTGGTAGAAAGACAGAGTTAGAAATACCTAATATGAAGCAGCTTAACATTCAGCTATGAAGTATATGTTCAGGAAATATAATCATGGAACAGATACACACTTATTGTTTAAAGCTAGTGACAATTTCTTTTTGACTTCGGTGAAAGAAAAGCCAGGTCAAAAACAGAGTCTTCAGTAACAATTTATTTGTATTGCACAAAAACAAGTCCCACAAAATCAGAAGCTGATACAGAACCAAAAAGAAAGCAACATTTCAAGTACTGCTGAGAAAGAGATGATAGACTGTTCAGATCATGAACCAAAAGATTCTGATACACAAACTCATTCTACTTGAGGGTACTTCCAGTAGGACCCTGGGATACAAGCGATTACTTGAGAATCAATGTTGAAACTTCAGTCTTGGCTTCATTTTTCAGAAGGTACATAGTATGTCATCACTGCAGATCAGTAAATCTCAACAATGGGCAAAAATGCTTAACAAATACTTAACAAATTCATCCCATAGTTTTTTAAGGTCACTGAAGTTATGTCTGGTTTGAAATGCTCTCCAGGTACTGGGAAACAGTGAAAAAGCTAGGGAGATAACTTCCACAAGATCTATTCTGTGGTGGTTCTGCCCCTATCATGCTATTACAAATTCTCAATTTATTAACCCACATTCTCAAGTGTTTTCTGGCCCCTGTTTTCCTACTGCAGCTTCTCTGTTTTACAATCCTCACTCTCAGCTTCATCCAGAGCATGGAAATGATGGGGTTTTCTTCTGGTGTTTCTGAGAAGGAGCTGCCTCATATAGTGGAAATTAAAAAAGGGTTCATGTGGGTTGGGAGAGATAGAATTGGCAAACACTCCTTGTTCTTTAAAAACAGGACTAGTGATGGATTTCACAAAAACTAAATTACAGCTTTTATTAGACATTTAATAAACCTCTAGGTTAGAATTACTCTTGCAAGAAGACCAAATTTTAAAGTATGTATTAGCCTAATTAAGTTACAGTGAAAGCCAGCTGGGGTCAATAGAAATACTCTTACTGATTCCAGTGGCCTTTGGCTCAGATCCATAGCATTTTTCTACTTTCTGAACTATATACTATTGCTTGGTTAAAATAATTAATTAAATAAATCTTAGTGAAAAGAGGCATATTTTTCCTATTTTTATGAAAAGTTTCTTTCTCAATTTTGATTTCACTGTTAACATATAAAAAGCCGGATTCATGTAAAAACAATCGATAGTTTTACTAACAGCTTAGAAGAAGCCACAAAGTACAACTACTTACAATGTAATTGTGTGGTTTCAGGCTAACAATTCACATACAAAGGTACATGGCAAAGCAAATTAAATGGTGATGCAAAATATAGTATAATACTAAGAAAATTTTTTTCAATTCAACTGAATAACCACTGAATAAGTTTAAAATATTTTCCCTGTTTCACCTGAAGACTCCCTGATTGGTTTTAAGTCAAGATACTCTGACATTGTGTATGACCAACTACCTCATTAAAGTGCAGTGGAAGTAACAATGCTTCTGTTTCACTCTTCTCAAATGATCCTTCAACTGACTTCCATTCCACTTGTTTCAAATTTAACACTGAAATTTTACAGGTAGATTTCAAATCAGAATTTTCTACTTTTTGAATCCCATGCACTCAGTTGTTTGGTGTTCTTATCACACATAGGTTTTAGAGATTTTTTGGTTGATTTGTTGGTTGGTTGGTTTGCAACGATTTGTTGACTCTAATCTGTTGCAAGGCAGCTAAAATTTTGCAGTTCTTAAAAGTGCAATATTCATAACTTTTTTGAAAAATCACCTTCCTACATGTTTCTTAGATGTAAGCCTATCCCTCAGTTTCTCTTGTAATTTATGAGAGTGAAAAGAGACAATACCTTGTTAACATTTTCCTGAAAATATGAAAAAATGACAGAAGTTGACACCTGTCACCTGACACCTGTCAACCTGTCTAAGCATTTGGGAGATTTTCTAGATAAATGTGACCTTTCATTATTGTTGTATGCATTTTCTTCTTTATTCCAATATAGAATCAATCATTTTTTGTTGCATTTTATCTGTTCTTAAAGTATGTGATATCTTTCAGGGCAAAGAAATGAAAGTATAACAAAGACTACAGTGCATTTCAGTGTGCCTTCATTTTTTACTGCACAGAAATTTCTCAGTAGGCATATTCCGGTCTTATTAGACAAAATACTAGATCATTTAACAGCAGCTACTAGTACTACTTCATTTTATGAGGCAAACATTGCCCTGGAGGAAAAAATCTGTGAGGTTTTTAGAAACAGCCATATGCATATACTGTATATCCATAATAAATCTGGGTTTCAGGAAACCTAAATGTAAGCCCTTCAAGGATCTTCTTGAAAGAATCTCATGGGAACAAGGCCTGCAGGGAAGAGGGATCCAAGAAAGTTGGTTGATATTCAGGGATCACTTCTTCCAGACTCAAGAATGATGCATCCCAATGAGTGCAGTACAAGAGAAACATGGAGCTCCTGTAATTGGTCTGGTGGAGGGTGACAAAGATGTTTAAGGGACTGGAACATCTCTTGTACAAGGAAAGGCTGAGGGAGCTGGGCCTGTTCAGCCTTGAGATGAGACAACAGAGGGAGGAGCATGTCAATGACTACAAGAAACTGAAGGGAGATGTCAAGAGGATGGAGTCAGGCTCTTCTTGGTGCAGCCAAGCAATAGCAAAAGAAGCTACAGAGAGAAACTGACACACAGGAGATTCCACTGGAATAAGAGAAAGAACTTCTTTACTGTGCAGGTACTGGAGCAGATTGCCCAAAGAGGTCATGAACTGTCTCTCCCCGGAGATATTCAAGAACCATCTGGACGCAATCCTGCACCATGTGTTCTGGGTTGACCCTGCTTGAGCAGGGAGGTTGGACCAGATGGCACACTGGGGTCCATTCCAAACTTACCCAGTCTCATCAGCAATTTTTTCCAGAAGTGAGTTTTTGCATTGTAGCGATCCGGTTTAAACCCAGAAAAGCAAAGAAAGCTAAGTCTCTGTGTGTAAACCGGAAAAAACTTAGAAGGTTCAAAATGTTCCCAGAAACAAGATTAAAACCAAGCGAGATTAAATGTTGATGTCAAAAAATGGATGTATTTTATTTAATTGTAGAGAGGCAAAGAGAAGGAATGAGAAAAGAAAGAAAGAAAGAAATAGAGAAAGAAGTGTGCGTGGGGGGTGGGGGAACAGGGAGAGGTGACAGGGGTTAGGTGGAAGCAGATCACCCATCCGAGGGTCCCAACGACGTCTCATTGCTCCCCTCCATCCGGTCTGCTGGTGGTGAGGGTCCCCCATCACCACCGTGGCCACGCCGTCACACACCAAAGAATACAGAATCCCATGGATTAATACATGCTGTGGGCCAGGTGGGAACGCCCACGTGCCTCTCTTGCAGGGGCCAGCTTGACACTGTCCCTTGGAACACTGAGTGTGTGTTGCATCATCTCTGGTGCTCTGGTGCAGGGTCTGGGGACCCCTTGGCGGGGGGCGCCTGTGATGGGCCATGTCACCCCCTTCTGCTGTGGATAAGCTTCCTCCCCCCTGGTGAGGACCCCTCAGCTGGGCTCCTCTGCACAGTGGAGGATGGGCAGTCACTGCACCTCTGACCACAGGCTTTTCCAAGATACCCAGAGCCTCTCCTCCCCCCACCATTTGGTTCGAGGGTCTGTTCCAGCCTAGCAGCTGATAGCCCTGGGGCTGTGGTCTCCACCTTTGGAGGTGTTAAGCCTGTGCTTTGTGAATGTCCCCAGCCCTGAGTTGTTACTTTATCTTATCTTCATCAGTGAGCGGTGTCAGGCCTCAGTCAGGGCCCCATTCAGGGTGCAGTAGTCTTCTCTGCAGCTTTTGTAATACAGTTTTAAAAGTCCTTCAAGAAAATGTTTAAGTCATAAACCATAATATTTCAGTCTCTGACATGCATATACATGGAAAGTACTTCTTTAACATAGTTTGCATTCTAGATCTAGCTGTACATTATGATTATTCATTTATAAAATACAAAAATCTAAACTAAATTAATTATCCCACAACAGAAAAATTTGCCCATTTTTTCCCAAGAAACAAACAAAAACTCAAAAACATTATTACAGCTTCCAGACTATTTGGAAATTTGGATTTTTTCCCAGCTCAGTATTAAAACTGAGTATAAAATATGGCAAAACACTATGATATTTACTTTTGGAGTTGATGGGAATGGCAATTTGTCTTCAACAAGAAAATCAATGTTAACTTTTTCATAGTAAAAGGAAATCAGATAGAACAAAACATAGAGGAGAAGAGAGCTCTCCCTCCAGGCAGTTCAGAGTAGAACCCTCTACCAGACTGTTACGGTGACAGAAGTGCAATCCACTTTTCAAGCTCTGCTTGGATTTTATGCCAAGTACTAAATTCACACCTGGTATACACTTGAATAGAAGGCAAAAAGAATAATGCCTTGTCTTTAGTTTCAATTTTTTTTATTCTCCTGTCCATAAAACTGGACCAGTTAACTATTCTGTGATATTACCTGAGGGAAAATAAACTAACATAAATTTCCAACAGAAATCTTCTTTATTTCTGCTCCAAATCTCAAGTGTTCTTGGACTTAGGTTTTAAATGTGCTATCAGACTGAAGGTTGAATGAATGCCTATCCCTTGCATTCTCCTCCATTGCATAGTAATGATATCAAAATTGTATTTACTACTATCTACCAGCACTAGATTTCACAGATTTCTTACCTAAGAAGGGTTCTTTTCTGTTATCATGAAAAATTTTGTAGACTTACTCTGTTCAAGTCAAAACATTTCATCAAGGTTCAATATCAGTAATGTTGTACATGGTTTTGTCTTGTGATACTGAATTCACTATGAAGAGATGTGCTGCTTTTTGTAATTTTCAACCTTGTAATTAGTGAAAAAATTTTAGGAACTATTTGCTAACCTTAAGGATCAATGATGCTTAAAGGAGTACAAATTAAAAAATGGGCTACATTGCAACCCTTTGAAAGTCATCATAACGTCTATTCTGTTCTTCTTATGTACTCACCACTTCTAGAAATATAAGCTCCATTATTTCTACCTTATGTTTTGCTACACGCACAGCCTGGCATTGAGGCCATATTCCACGGTCACCATAAAAACTTCAGCTCTGATGATAACAGAGGAACCTGTTTACAGCTGCCTGTTAGTACCAGTGATTCCATTTCCAGATAAGCCCATTCAAGGCAGCACAAGTTAAGGTTACCAGCATCTGAAGGGACATAGGATTATTGACAGTATTCCGTCTTTATAGTTTTTATCTCTAATAAATGGCATTTTAAGCAATGCTTTACAGAATCTGAAAGCCTTTCTCACTTGGATGATCCCTGGAGATTATCTAGTCCAACCCCCTTGCCAAGGCAGGGTCACTAATAGCAGATTACACAGAAGAGTGCCCAGGTGGGTTTTGAATGCCTCCAGAAAGGGAGATCACATCAAATGTTTGTATTCTAATGGCATCAGATGTGGTATGAAGAATGGAAAAGGGCTAACAGCCCTTTTTATTCATTTGCCTTCATTTCGTATAAGAAAACCCTAAGTATAACAGTTTCATGTATGGCCCAGTTTGTTTCTATTATTGGAGGCATCTGGAAAAAAAAAATGGCACATGGGAAATGTAGTAATATTCAAGTCAAAACCATAAAAGATGTACTCATACTAACAGTATAATGAGGCTTAAAAAAAACCCAAAAAGGAAGACATCACATGTTACCATGAAATTAATGATCACTAAGGATGGGAAAGTGAAGACAAATGTGACAGGAGTTTCAGTTTCACTCTTTAATAACAACAGAAACAAGGGGGAAAAAAGCGGCACCAAACTCCTCCGCGCTGAACTTTGAAATAAAAGATTTATCTTGTCAGCAAAATTCCCATTACTGTTTATCTCATACAAACTCCCTCTTCCCTCCTATGAACACAATATCTGATTTCTCATTACCATTTTTCAAGCAGAAAGCTTAATCTGAGTGCCTTTCCCAGGGGCTGGGATGAGCACTGCTCCTTTCTCTGCCGTGTAGTCTGACATCAAGCTGTTGCAGTCAGCCCCTGAGAGCAGACCTCGTTGCCGCGATGGTGTCACTGTGTAACCTGGCTGCCCAGAACTGATTTTTAGTGACTAACACCGATGACCTCTGATACAATGTTATAAGTCTCAAATATTACCTTTCATAGACTGAATGAAAAATTAGGATTAAAATGCAAAACAACCCCAAAAACTCAACAGGAATGTCTGCTAAGCAAGTGTTATCGACAAGACTCCAATGTGTGTTTTCAACATTGTGTGTTCTAAGGGATTTATATTGTTATAAAATATCATAAATTATAGATGTCTTTTTTTCTGGCATTTCATAAAGCTGACAAAGTTTTATCATCAGTTTTGGAAAACTACGTACGTATCTTTTCTCTTTTACAAAACTCAGCAAACATCTGCAAACAAGGGAATTGCAAGTACAAAACCGTCGAGTAAATTATTCTTTTTATTCAAGAATTGAAATATCTGAATAAAATTAATTCTTCCAAATATATTTAAATTCAAGATGAATGTAAATACTTGCATCAAAGCCTATTTAACAGGACACATATTTTCATCTCACAAGCACACTGATATTCATAGACTCCCTGAATATTAGAATGGCATAAGTTAATAAAATATGCCTGTCAGGATTCTACATACCTTATCCATTCACAGTTCAGATCTTGGGTCTTTGAAGATGCCACCCTGCCCTCTTCTTCACTGGCTAGTCTGGCTTGAAATCTTTTAGCAGGTCCTATCTCTGCTAGATGCAGAATGGCGAACAAGGTCACATAGAAAATAGATAGGAAGAAATTAGTGAAAGGGAGGACAGACTACACTAATCGGGCACAGGACTTGGCCCCACAAGCAGACTGATAAGTAGCCTGTATGCAGCTGCACTTTTTCTCTCATCTCCTCCCCTTTACTTGCTCCTCTCTGATCCAACTCAGTCCCTACCTTTCCCTGCATTTGGACCTTCTCCTAAAGATCCCATAATAGTTCTCCACATGCATGCAGTGCCCTCAGAATATCCCTAGAGGTTTTATGAAACCCCACAAACGTCCTCAAAATTCCCATAAAAACTCCTTCTCAGGAGGCCCAATAACTATCTGGTGTCCCTAGTTTCTTCTCAACTACAAAGTTCTGGTTGAACTTCTTCAAAGCTCAGCTCAAAGTGATTCCTTCAGTTGTCCCTTGATCAGTGACTAGAGATACGATCTTTGTTACTTTCAATGTTATCTCCTCTCCCTTCTGGTTTATGCATCTGGGTATCTCATTTTTTGCTTATTCTGTCTCTTGTCTTTGCCTCTTATACTGATTAGCTATTAACTATGTATTCCGACAAACCCCATATCCTTATGTTATCTTCAACAGACTAAGTCAGCTTCACAGAGTCAGACTTGCATGATAAATATCACTACAAGATTATGTATGACAAAGTTTTTCTGACAAAAAAAAAAAAAGGTAATGATATATGAATCAGTAAAGTCCAAATCTGTAGGAATCGACTGAGTTTCACTTATGTGAGTATAACATAATACTTCTGCTTCACACTTAACATGCAAATGAAAGGTGCAGTTTACTGCTTTGTCAAACCTTGTTTTACTGACATGAAAAATTATTGTCAGTGACAGGACAGGTGTAATTAAAGACGAAAAAATCTGACTGTTATTTCTATTGTGCAGCTGTGTGAGAATGTTATCTTGCTCTTAGTCTAGATTCTCAAGTAAATTAAATATACGGGGTTTTAAAGTTACTCAATAGTTTTTGATCCTTCAGTCAACTTTAAGGGTGGGCAGATAATTCAAATCCGAGAATTTGTTTGAAAAAATGCTTAGTAGTTACATATTGAAGAGAGATACAAATCACTGTCCTTACTGAAGAAAGGTAGGAAAACACCAACTGTTTTATACTCTTAGGATCTGGCTAATGAATTAGGATCCGGCTAACAGTCAGCCTATCATAAAGCACATGCTTAGCTACTCAAAAGTCTCAGTCTTTTGTCTTTTCCCTTGTGGGAACATCAAAAGACACATGGGGGATTTTGGAGTTGGTACAGCACAGGATAGAGGTGAAGTGAAGCCAATATGTGCCAAAAGAAGTTCAATTGGTTTTGCAGATAACAGAATTCATCTTCAGTTAATAGTCACACTGAGAAGAAAAAACAACCAACCAAAAAAACCCAAAAAACCCCAAGCCCAACGAAAAACCCCCAACAAACCAACTTACAAAGCAAAATAAACACAGCCTCCCCACCCCTCTCCTAAAAGTACTTCTTCCTTTACACATTTATCTCAAGGGTTTGTTTCCTTTAGCTTGGGAGGTGGTAGGAGATTTGTTTGTAAATGGTTAAATCATTCCGAGTAAGTTACTGAATAGCTTATCAACCACAAATTAATAAAAGACAATGTAAGATCCATTTCCATCAACTTCATTATCATTCAGCCTCCAGCATTCTGAGAGACAAATCCAACCATGTAACCCATCCATGTCCATTTACAAAGGCATTGTTTCTGTTGTAGCATTACTGCCTCCTTACCTTCAACTGCAGAAACGGTACAGGATAATAAAACAACAGTGACTTCTCACCACTACAAATACAGTTGTTTCTTCTGTATTTGCACTGAGATATGAAACAGGTGACACAAAAATTCACTTATTATGTAGCTGGCACAATAAAGAATGCATTGTCTAGAATGTCTAAGCACTAAAGGAATCAAACCTTAATTTTCCTTTTATCACCTGGAAAAAGAAAAAAGGGCCTGCTGTCATGAAGTATAAAATTCACTGTCTAATATGATCTAGGTTTTTAAAAACCCAACAACACGTTTTACAGTACAGCACTTGGTTTATTCATGAAAATCAGGATTAGAAAATGTAGTATTTGTTTGAATGCATGCCCTGTCCCTTCTGCTTACAATGATGAAATGAGATCTAGATCTTTTCAGCAGATTTTCTTTTCCTGTTTAAACTTCCAATCTATAATGAAATGTAGAAGGCTTGAGCACAAAGTAAAGTTTGTTGTAAAGAAACAAATCAGTATAATTTCTCTAAGTACACCAAGTTGAGAGACACTACAGTAAAACATGTCCCCACATTGAATTTTTCAGGAAAACAAAGACATTTGAAATAATACAATTTATTACGGTTCTGCAGTCAGATGTCCTGAAGCTACGTGAGACCAAGTTGTGCTTTTAAAAAGTGCTGGCTTAAGCAGCATTTGAGGATGTTTTCAGGATCATATTTTGCAAGATCTTGAGGTAACTAATAAGGCATCCTATTCTAGCTAGTGAGAATTTTTTGGTAATGCTTCTGTATTTTGGGACTAGGACTTTGAAGCATTTTGGTGTGTTTTATGAAGTATACACATGCTGAAATATAACTCAGTACAGTGTTGCAGCGGGGATTACTGCAACAAGCATATTTCAAACCAGGAGTCCCGTGGAAACGAAGTATATATGGGCAGATTCGTGGTAGATGTTTCAGAGATGTTTATTTCTCCAGCCGCATGGCCGGGGCTCAGCTCAGGAACTCCGCAGTCACGGGACCCGAGGGTCCTTGGCGTTATCAGGGAACCCAAACCAACCAATGGGAAACAAAGGTGAGCAGGGGGAGGGAAACCCCGTGTCTGTGCCTTCAGGGCCCATCTCCCAGGGCTCCATGGCAGGGGAGGGACCCCAACATCTCACCCCTTTTATTTTAATAAAAGGAGAATGAAAACAACTGGATAAACATAACAAGAACAAGACAAAACAAGCCACCCTCCTGAGTCTTTAAATGTCCAGTCAGGTTCTGTGGAACATCTTAGGGCTGACAGAAGGGAGACAGAACTCTCCGGGCATGCTTTGTGGGGAAACTGAGGCAGGAGAGGGTTTAATTTCTTCTCTCCCTCTTTTCATCCCCCTCTCGGCATTGGAGAGGAATTGTAGGGAAATGGAATTGTATAGGGAAGCCACGGGGTGAAAAACGGATTAGGAATAAACTGGGGATAGGGTAAACTTAGGAAGGGGTTCATATTGGGTATAGGGTAAAAGGGGGAAGTAGGCTGTGGGTAGGGAAGTTGCTGGGATGGATATTGTTTATAATTTTGTGCATAACGGCTGCCTTTGACTGGAATACCTCCAGGCCCAGTAACATTTGCTGCTTGTAAACCCTTCTTTCCTTGCACTATATCAAATTGCACAACCTCCCCATCTCCTGCACTTTGCAGGTAATTTTTAGGGTTATTCCTTTTAATGGCAGTTCTACGGATGAATAAATCTTCCCCTGAATCATCTCGTGTTATAAATCCATAGTTGCTTTTGACATTGTACCATTTCACAGTTCCTGTGACTTTCGTGGCTACAACTGCTCCTATCACGTGCTTGCGTGTTCGTCGTGGCTGCTGGTCCCGCGTGGCCGCCGCCACGCCGACTCCGACGTCTCGGCCGGGCCCCTGCGTTGCGGCTGCTCCGCGCTCTCCGAGCGGCGCTGCTCCGGCGCGTGTCTGGGCTCTGCGCGGCCCCGCGTTGCCATCGCTGCTGGCCCCGTGCCCTGTGAGCGGTTCCACTCCGCAAACTCCACGCTGCTTTGAGTGCGGCCCCGTTCTGGCTCGGTGCTGCACTGCGCAGCTTCTCGTGTCGCTGTGGAAACCGCCGCTTCTCCCTCCGCAGGGCTCTCCGAGCCGTGTGCTCAGAGCGGCCTGCCACGCCGATGCCCGGTTCCTGGCTGCTCGTGGCCCACGGAACCCGCGGCCCCTGCGGCATCGCTCCCTCACTCGCGGCCGCGTGGCCGGGGACCCCGAGACAGGGATGGGGTCCGCCATAAGGTGCGCGCTCCTGAGGGGGCCGGGCGCATCCAGTGCAGGCACCTCCGCTGGCACGGCTGCAGTCATGCGCTCCCGGGATGGCGGCCGCGCGGGCTCGGCCACGGGATAAGTATGATCCTCTGCTTTAGGGGTAATGGGACCATACAAATGCTCCTCAAGATCTTCCCTGATTATAAGGTATGCACGGAAAGCTTCTCTTTGATCCCATACTTTATCCCAGATCTCGTCCCAGAAACACCCCTCACAAGATACAGGAGGTTCGATATTAAAAAAGTAAGTCTCGAGAAATATAGGAGAACCTTTTGAAAAGCCAGATGAAAAAATGTTCTAGATCTCCCGGTTCCAATACTTTCTTGTTTTGTTCAAGGATTCCTTTAACTTCTAGATACATTTTTCTCTGTGGCTCAGAGAGCCCCATTTCCCACGATTCTTCCATAGTCCAGAGAGAATATCCAAACCAAGATGAGAAGAGAGAGATCTAGAGTGGTTATTTTACTCACGAATCTTCCTCAGGGAACGGTATCTTGCTCGCATTCCTCCACCAGTTTGTTGCAGTGGGGATTACTGCAACAAGCATATTTCAAACCAGGAGTCCCGTGGAAACGAAGTATATATGGGCAGATTCGTGGTAGATGTTTCAGAGATGTTTATTTCTCCAGCCGCATGGCCGGGGCTCAGCTCAGGAACTCCGCAGTCACGGGACCCGAGGGTCCTTGGCGTTATCAGGGAACCCAAACCAACCAATGGGAACGAGGCTGAGCAGGGGGAGGGAAACCCCGTGTCTGTGCCCTCAGGGCCCATCTCCCAGGGCTCCATGGCAGGGGAGGGACCCCAACAGTACAGGAATAAAAATAAATTGTTTTTCAGCAGACATTTATTAGGTGAAGGATATTAAGTGATTGCAGATGTTGCGGCACTGAGTCCAACAGACCTACATGAACTCCAAATCACCTCACAAGTTACTGTGCTCTATGTGGATTTATAGCCCACAATTGTAACAATGCAATTTGTAGTTTTGTGACATTTCTCACCATGCTAACCCCTCTCTCAAGAGGCCTGAGACATGATCCACACTATGTCCTACATATTATATTTCCCTAGCAGGCCTTTTCTAGACAAACCCTTACTACTAATAGTGCTTGCTCACCTGAAGGAGCAGTCACATCAGGACACACCACAAGAGAGTGGTATCTGCTCATTTTATTGACACAAACTTAACCACACTGTGCTCTTCTGTAAGTAATCACAGATGCTGTCTGTGCAGAAAGCTGAAATGAAAGTGCACAATAGAAGAAAAATAACGTTGCTTAGCAATTTGCAGCATTAAAGAGAAAAGTTAATCAGATAATATAGAAAAGTTTCAGTCAAAGCCACAGGTTATAGTAAATCTTAGAATGGAAGATACAAATTATCCTCAGAGTTATACCTTTCATCATATCAAATGACCAGCTTCTGAAAATATTAACATTTAATCAGTGAAGCATACAATAAGAGAAATAGTAACGTGCCCTATAACTGCCACATTTATGAGTTGGAGGAAGTCCCATCAGATCTTGTAAGTAAACATTCTTCATTGACTTTCAATTTCACAGGATTTCCATTTGCACAGTGCTTTTTGGCCCAATCTCAGCCCCTTGGAGCCTCTTTGTAATCCAAAATTTTCATGGACATTTGACAAATGAGTGGGGCCTGCTGCCACCATACTAATTCATGTGGCAGTATAGCAACTTAGTTCTGCTCTACATCTTTCCAAGGGGTATCTCCCAAGAATAAATAAAAGTGTTACCTTCTATTTCCTGTATTTTTTCTAAGTGAAACAGACTTACATGAGGTTGGACTGATCTTGCCAGTTACCTGTATGCAGGCTTAGGACTGCCTGTTGTGCTGTATTATTTTTGATGGGTGTTGTAGCACAGAGAGACAACAAAACAATTACAAAGCAGTACCAAAGACACACAGTATAGTTCACAGAGAGGGACAGAAGCAGTACAACTGAAATTAAAATTGTGAAGCAACTAGCAGCTGCAAGCCTGAACACCATGTCTTGGGCACACCACTCCCAGAGCAGACTGAGAAGACCTCCTTGAAAATGCAGCACCTTGGCAGGGCCCTACAGGAAGTCAAATCCTGTAACAGCAAGGGGAGATTAGCAGCTCAGGCCCAGCAGTATGTAGGTGCTGCAGGCAGCAAGGGAGGATATCTGTACATGAGGAAGAGAACAGCTGCACAGTGACCTGAAACGCAGCATTTTGGCAAATGTCAAGGTGAAGTTTCAGCAAGGTAGCACATGACTGGGCTCAGCAAGGAGGAAAAGATACGTGGCATGCAGAAGAGCACAGGCAAGGCACCCTGCCAAGTGGTGGTATGTTATGCTCAAATGAGTACAGTATGAAGCAGATCATGCTCTGTAAAGAAGACTCAGTTCTGATGTCCCCACCATATTTGTAAGAGAACCTTGCTTAATTTCCAGACACAGCTTACTATTTCATACACTTTGACAAAAAACATGTAAATGACATATCTTACACAGGATAAATCTGGGGAGAAGAGAGGAAGAATTTTTTCTAATTTTCTCTCTCTTTCTCCAGCCAACTATTACAACTAAGAAAGGTACCTTCTTCTATCTAATTATTTAATATTTTTTTTGATTAAAATATATGAGATTAAATAACCATATGTGCAAATGTGCAGATAGAAATATTCCAGCTGATAAAACTGAACAAGAATGGTGTTTGGAGATCTGAGCTGGTTTGGAATAAACTCTAAATATTTAGAAATAAAAAAAAGTTATGAATAAAATTCTCTTGCTATTGAGAGCCTACTTTATCTAAAGCATCTTTCTATACTCCCAGTCCCAATGTCTTCATCGAATGTTCTGTGTTTTCTGGCCCTTCTCATCTTTAACTGGTATTACAGAAAGTAAATTACATTCTTATATTATATTTCACCCTCTATTTTACAGTAATTGTCTCCAGTGGCTTTGAAGTTCTTTTGCATATGTACTATAATTCATATCCAAACCACTTAAAACTCACATATTCAGCCATCTGCAGTCTCAGGTTTTCAAAGCACTACAAGTATTTTTAAACATATGTGCCAGCATTTCTGTATTTATAAAAATGATAAATACATTACATTCAAAATAAAATTTAAAAAAACCAAACATAAACCAAAAAGGCACATGCATATATGCTTTCAAGTTCTATAAATGATCTATAGGACGTATTCAAGTAGCTTCTGCTCTTAATTCCTCTTTGTATTAACTATTAAACAAAAAGCTAAAAAGTTATTTATTGGTTACTAATTAAGATACAAGTGTACATTTAAAATTCATACTTGTTAATATATTGTAAATGCATTATATATCTAAAAGCTGAGTTATCTAAACTGCATTTAAATATGAACTTTAATAAAAATAAAACAGATTTTGTCACTCACAGAAATATGAGAACATTGCAGTAAGTTGGCAGAACCCATTGAATTTGTGTCACTGTGCATCTATCAAATGTATAAGAATTTCTTCAGCCAAAGGAAGTCTATATGCTTTATACAGAAACAAAATTCTGTGAGGAGCACACATGACCTCTTGCTGAGGAATACCTTCAGTGCAGGTAGCTTGGGGTGCAGCTGCAGTGGAAGCTGCAGGATGAGCTCTGGGTGGGAGCTCAGAGCGAGAGGCCACTGACCCTTTGCATAACAAAGGGCCCGAGGACCTGTGGCTTATCCAGGTCACCGGACACTCAGAGACGGCAGGACCCAAAGACCCAAAGACTTTCCCACCCGTGGACTGTGAAAGTATAAAAGCACAGGGGTTCCTTTGTTCTGGGTTCCTCCTCACAAGCACCAGATCAAGCTGTTATTTTGCTATTTAGTTATTGGACCAAGATTAAATCATCTGAAGGATCTGGGTGTCTGAGGCTCTGCTATTGGAAACCCGTGGTTGAGCCATTAAGGAGATCTGGTGTGACTCTGAGTGTGGGGTGTGCAGCTGGGAAGGGGCCTCACACCCAGCTCAGGTGGTGTGAGTGTGTCTGCCAGAGTGGCTCCTGGATGGTCACAGGGAAACTTCCTTAACACTTTAGTATATACTAGAGCCAGCATTGTATGGTTACAAATTTTTTTTAACCCAGGAAAAGCTACTTCCTCGGTGTCACACTCAATTTTTTAAGTGGTCACTAATAAAAGCTTGAGGATATTCCATATGTTGGGGAAGATGAAACAGGAAAGTCTTATAAATATGATTGCCTGACAAAAGATTTTGGGAATATGAAAACTACAGGCAACATCGAAATGAAAGCCACTTTTGAAATACCAAGTCTTAGTTACTGAACAACTGGAAAACAATGGTATGGCCGACTGAAGGTAATCCCCTCTTGATTGAAAAATACCCTCTGCTTGCAGGCAGGTCCAAGGGTCAGAGCAGACCCTACTAGCTCAGCAGAAGGGGTCCAAAGAGTAGTTTTTAGAAGTTAAGATGTAACACTCTATGGTAATATAAGAACTCTTATAGGCTGTATGTAAATGCTATAGGATTTGTATCTTGTATTAGATTGGTTAGTGAAAATTAGAATATTCAGTACAGAAGATGATTTATTGTATTGTAACCAGGACTTCAGACATTCCTTTCCTTACTTCCATTCCACTCCACTCTTGCTCTTACACTCTCTCTCTCTCTCTCTCACCCACTTACTCTCTTGCTCTCTTGGGCCTGCTCAGAGCTGAGTCTGGCAGCTCTGAGCAGTGCCCCTATACCCACGCCTTTACAATAAACCCCATGTGTCCCAAGACCTGCCTATAGAGATCTCTCGTCTCCATCCCACCGTCCCGACCGAACCCGCCCGTAACCTACACCATATTTTTGTGTAACAGTAAGGGTGTAAACTGTGCTTGAGATTTTTGGGAAAAAAAAATTCCTCCACACATAAAAACAAGCAAAAAACCCAACAAAAAACCCAAATAGTGTACTGATTAGTATTTAATCAAAATGGAAAGAGCAGTGTTTTACGAAATAGAAAAGCATTTATTTCAAGGCCAGTAAACTTCAACTAGCAATTCTGTCTCAAGTGTGGATACCTTTCTGGCTACACAGAGACAATTATGTCAAAGACAGAGCAGAGACCATTCTGCTATCATCACTTTAGTCCCCCACAGCAGTGTGATTTTTGCAGACTGCATGGTCTGAATACCAAGTGAGCCCTGATGCTCTAGATACCCTCAGTGTGGAACCAGAAATGGATTAGAATAACAAAGTAAAACCTTCTGGCATTCAGTACCAAATTTATTTTGCCCATGTGGCCACATATGGCTCTGTCACTAAATAAAAAAGAGAAGTCAATTCAATAATAATGTTGAAATTACTGTCATGCATGCTACAGTTACTTCTAGGAAACCATCATGTGGCCTTCTTCTACAAACTGCGATGAAAAATAAGTGTCATTTTTCATGTGGTAACTGTAAGGTTAGTGAGCTATTCATTATATATTATAGGAAAGAAGTGTAATCACCAAACAGCATACCTAAACCTTTCAGAATTTTTTTGTTATTGTGTTGATGAAAATTTACTAACGGCTTGGGTGAAGGGAATACACTCGTAATAATTTTACTGAGGTCTCCCAATGGTATAAATATTATGTGTATACACAGTACACTTTCTCTAAGTAATTATCTTTCATTCAGTATCAGACAATGGGCGAAGAGGAAATGTACATAGACAATGCCTAAGCACAACCGTGTATTCTGCTTGCAAGGAGTATAATCATCTTTCATTTACAAGTGACATGGGTACTCCTTGTCTGACCATATATAACAGGAATTTCTTCCATGTAGTTTACTGCAGATGAGTGGTTAAACAGCAAAAGTCGTGATTTTTTTATATCTATGTTGGAGAATTTGGATTTTGTTGGTGGTCTAAAATTTCTTCGCTTTCTCAAAGTTCTTCAAATACAATCTTTTTGAAGGATGAGCCACAGATATTCTAAACAACAGCTGTGGTATTTAGTTGCATTTGGTTTACTGAGTCACATGGCACTGGTTCTCTTTCCTAATTCATCAAGGCACTTATAGTTTTCACTTCAATGACAGGACTCATTTGCTTAAAGAAGTCAAGTTGTTAATTGCTAAATATCCAGCTTTCCATGTAATATAAACTACATAAATATACATTTTTTTATACATATTATACTGATGTGAATAAAAGGAAGATCCCAAAAAGGTGGCCCTGTTACTGAAGGAGGGTAACAACATGGAAAAGGCTGAGGTACTCACTGCTTTCTTTGCCTCAGTTTTCAATGCCACATCTTCCTTGGGTCCCCCAGGTTACTCCACCAGGACACTGAGCTCCAAGTGTAAAAAAAAAAAGTTGAGCAGGCTAGCTAAACTTTTGATGTTCCTTCTCACCTAGATTATTCTGTTATTGGAAACTTCTGTCATTATAATACATGGGGTTCTAAAGTATACATCTGAACTGTTAAATGAAATCCATAACAGCAGTGGTAAACGTATGCACATATTCTGTTATAAATGACCATGGTATAAAGTGTAGTACTTATTATGAATTAGGAGAGTATCCTTAGTGAAAGAGCTGAGCTTTCATTAATGTCGGTCTGACATTTGCAAAATTGATTTGTTTTGACATTTAGAGCGCTTCTGTTGTAGTGTGGGCTCATGTCTGACATTAAGCAAACTAAATTACGGTGGTTTTGCTTAAAAGCTTCCCATAAAACACTGTTATTTTACAATGCAGACGACATCTGTTCTAGGAGAAGCAGTCATGTTTTACAAAAACATAGCAGGTATACTGACATGTGGAAACAAAATCCTTAAATGAAGAATATTCAAAGCATTAATTGTTGGCTACTGAAAATAAATGAATGTTCACACAACTTGTAGATTTAATCATAAAACTTGGAACCCAATTAAAAGTTTGAGGTAATACATCAGAAACCTTATCTGCATTTTTATCTTAAGAGAAAAAAATATTTTCATTTTAAGAAGAAATAGGAATAATCTGAGAGGGCATGGAATAGGCTAGTTCAGACATTGGAACTCAATTTAGTAGTACGCAGGTCTTTTACTCATATTGGTTTAAATTTGTAATGCATAAACAGATCAAGTTAAAAAGAGATGGCTGATTTCTTTCTGAGTGAATCACATCTAAATGCTCATTGATGATTAAATTTAATTATTTTTTTCTGATGCATTATAATAATTCAAATGTTATTTTGGATTCAGTTTTCTACTACATAAACACAGTGTATAACAAATTACTGGGTTCCTCTGGGACTTACGTCTGAAAGGTACACAACACAGGATCTAAGATAGTAATCCACAGTGCTATATGCATTTTTTTAAAAGATTAAAAGTCCATAAACTAAGTTCAAGTAATCTTTATAATTAATCATAGATGTATGGAATATTCCAACAAAGAAGCTATATTCAACCATGCCTTCTTTTTTTACCCATTTTTATCCTCCCATGGTAAAGGTGGATGATGGCATAGAAGCAGAGCTGCTGCTAATAGTAACCACTTGGGGAACCCCTACCCCTACTAACCATGGCAGGTTTCTGTTTACTGGGTACCTCTGCAGGGCACACTCTCTATCCATGGGAAGCAACATACTCCTTCCTACCTTTCTGCCAGCTCAGGAGTGACAACAAAGCCAGATGCAGCCTTTCACCTCCTTTGCTTTCCATGTTCTCTTCCATATTATGGTACTTGGCTTTTTGATCAGTTACCTGGGATTTCCACATTATCTCCCAGGACTCTGCTAGACAGATCCAAAATCGCTCAATTTCCAAGATCAATTGAAATCAAACCAATGTGGTCAATATAGATAGTGGACATGCAGATGTTAAATGTCTTCACTTGTTCCTTTCCTAAAGCTTTGGCTCAATAGTATCAATACCACAGAACTCCATGATGAGTTGTGCCAAGCTGGAAATGCATTTTGGTCTACTTCTTTCTTTGCTAAGCTAAGCATAGCAAGTGAGTGCCTGTGTGCATGGTATTCTTTCACATGATGATCTTTTCCACGTCTTACAACTTATCTCTGTTACAAAGTGCACTCATTTTATATCTCAAAATAGGTTTTGACATTAACATGGTATTCAAGGTGAAGTCCTGTCATCAGCTCCATGACATACTTTCACAGGTGTTTTCCAAAATGTTGTCTTTAGTATTTCTTGTCTGCTCCTTTCACTGAACTGTTGTCTGCTTTGACATACAGCTCTTTTGCATAATTATTACAATTAAATTTAAGTAACAACTTAAATATAAATATATTTAACCGAAATTATTTTTTCGGGAGCAAACTGTACACTACTTGTCAATCCTATACACAACCACCAGCCTGTTCTCGTTCCTGGATCATCTTTTCCCCTAATCTTTTCCAAACTTAATGAAATCAGTACACTTTTCTGAGAGCTGTGACTTTTTCCATCTTAGCCTATTCTCTTTTTGCTTGCAATCTCATAAAGGGATATGTAATATTGAGCTTGTGATAACACAGATGTCATGTATTTTATTCTGATAGACATTTCTGGAACCTACGTTATCTGTAGTCTTGTACCTTTAATACTCCTGAATGAAACAGAAACATCCTAACTATATCCTTGTCTAGCAGACTCGCCATAGTTTCATGTCAGTTCACTTGCAGGAATGCACACATATTTTAAAAGTGCAGGTATAAAAATATAAAATTAAAAAAAAAAGAAAGACCTGTCCTATTAAAAATTGAATTTAAGCCCACGATTAAATTATTTTTTCCTATTAACTTTACTTAAATAAAACCATGTTTTGAGCTTTAAAATATACAGTAAACAAATTATATTTTAAGCACTGTTAAACTTGAAAATCAAACAAGCTCAATCAGATTATTCTTAGATGACTGAGTATTGGTTTTAATACCTGGTAGACTATTAAGATTTTTTTATTATTATTATTATTTATTTTAGGGATGGAATGAAATAGCTCAAGGGCTGAAATACATGAATTTGCATTTTAATGCATTTCTGCAGATTGATGTCAAGCCAAGGACATGGTACGTTTACTCAGGCAGAGTGAACCAACATTTATTTATGAAATTTCAGTTTTAGAGGGAAAGGACTTCTATCAAAGCTGTTTTATGTACTCTTAGTTGATATTTTTCACTACTAGTGACATGAAAATAAGTGAAGTTCAGGGGCAGTTGAAAACTCAAAGTAACATTATTAAATATCATTAGACAACTCTTAAATATTCAATTAACTGTGTCAACAGTAGTTTAATAAAAAATGTTGGTTTTTTTTCTTTTTAACCTGCAGTTTTCATCGCACACTAATGAAGATATAAGAAATCGGTAGTCTCAGCATCATTTCCAACAGTGCTAAATCACTGTCCTTGAGAAGGCAATTATTGTAGTAGTTAATATGTACCTCTTCAGATCTGAGAGAGTAATACCACTTATATTTTCTAATCATGCTAAGAAATCCATAAATATTTAAAATGTTCCAGATTATGCACTATTGGTTTCCTTGCCATTTTCACTTCCAGTGACTAATGAACATCAAAAGCAGAGCAATAATTTGAAAGTCCACAGAAAATTACTGGAAAGTAAACTGGCATATTAGTCTATGACTTTTACACTTTTACACTACTCATGATTGCCACTGTTATTCAACACCTGTAGTTGCTTTTTCACAGAATCAGTAAGAATATGCAGTCTATCAAAATGGGAAAATTTTGGTACTCTGATACCATATAGAACGTGTATCAGTAATCTAGAACTTACATATAATTTTTTCTAGTGAAGTACCACATTTACATTCTCTTTAATAAATGCACAATATCTTCAGGTTACTGAACCTAACATGCTGAACTGTGGTCTTAATTTAAGACTTTGGTCTTAAAATCTTTGTTAAGAATGAAAAGTTGATGCTTCTACATCTTAAAAAAAGAACAAACGGTCTTCTAAGTATTTACCATTCCCTAAACTCAAACAGTTTTGAAATATAGTGGTGCAAATACATCTAAAGTGAACTTCATATCAACAGAATTTATAGCAAACAGCTTACCATAAACAAACATCTGTGGTACTTCCAGGAAATAAAACAAAAAAGTTGAGTTTAGCCTCTGCTTATATTTGCCATCACACTGATACTGCCTCATAGAGAAATACTCAACACAACCAGATGCCTGTTTCAAGTGTGTGTATACACTTTCTACATCAAAACCCCCCTAGTTTAGGCTCATGTACACCATATCTATAAAGACTAAATGTCAGAAAGAGGTAGCAGCACTATAGTGTATACCAAACTGCAATCAACACCATAAGCTAGTGCATGTTTTTGTGTTCACCATGATTATTGTATCAACTGAGGAAGGCTTTGCCAAGTTGCTTGAGAGCAGCTGATCTCCGTAAGCACAAAGAAGCACAAAGCAACAGCAACAGGCTGAGGAACTTCAATAACCGTGTCACAACAAGCAGATACCCCTCACCTGGCTCCTTCAGGGCTATCAGAAAAGGATCAATAGGCCAATTGTCCTGCAGCAACACCACTCACAATGGAAGAGGTCCTTCTCAGACCAAGTAGTGTTCCTGCCTACCAGTTTTCAAATAAAGGATAGCTTTGCTAGAAATTTTCAATTTTTTTTCTTTTTTCCCTTCCTTTTCTTCTTCCCCTCCCCCCCCTCCGCCCTGATTTTAAAATGCCAATATTACTTAATTCAAGAAAAACTGCAAATCAACTGACACGATGGATTGTCATGATAAAATTCTGCTTGAAAGTGTGTTTCTATTGAAAAGCAGAAGTTTGACAAAATGGATTTACCAAATTCAGAATGTGGAGTAATTTCAATTAGCTTTGACACAAAGAAAAAATTATTATTATTCCATATCACATTATCATCATATTAATGCATTGTATTTTCATGTCTTCATTTTCCTATTACCCTTGCCATAAGGTATACTTGGCTTTAATGGAATAACTTCCAAACTTCTAGAGATGCTAATCTTTAAGCTAAAACACGTTTGTAACCAGACGCCATACTAAATATTATCTTAGAGGGATTACCACAAGTTAGTAATCTCTGAATGCACACAGCAGAAGCACAAATGGATCAACACAGGATCCACACATTTATCCTGCTTGAGTTCCTGGACTCCTTTTCAATTTGTTTAGAAAAGGGTTAAATTGAAGTATCTCCAAGTGAAGAATCTGATAAGAAAACAAATCACTACCCATGCTACTAGTCATAATACTGTCTCTGGAAAATGCTAATAGATCTCTGAGCTCTCCACATCCACTGGCAGGATTCACACTAAGTTACTTATCAAAACATAGCTTATTCATAAAATGCCAATTTGATATCTAAAAGATCATACAGTCAATAGAGCCAATTTAATATCATAAAGATGTTCCAAAAATATTATATGAATGACTCCAGACACACACTAATAGAGTGGAGGAAAATAAAGATAGGCAAGCTCACATTCTCACCATATGAGCAGGTCATCCACTAAATATATGTATAGATAAAGCAAGAATTTTCAGTGTTATAAAAGCTGAATGCAAATGGTGATAGAATTCAGACGGATTAGTACTCTCTCTTTACACAGTTTCAAAAATATCAATTTTTCTTAATGCTTCTTCTGAATGCATAAGAAGTAACATCTTCAGTACCATGGGACAAGTTAACTACAAAAAAGGTAAGAAGATAAAAAGGGACATGATGAATCAGTAACCAGATTTACTTCATGATGATCTATCTTGGTCTGTGGTATAAAACCTAGAGTCAGAGACCCTGCAAAATCCAATAGAAGAAATAAAGATTTAAAATATCTAATTAAAACCCATTTTGGAACAAAATTATATTCTCTTCCATTGTGATTATTTCTTCCTAGAAAAAAAGGCAATTTGTTTTATTTACAACAAAAGTTAGAATAAAACAAGTCTTGAGTCTCATGTACATGGCTTTGACAGCCATGTAAACCACTAAAACTGTCACCCAAAATCTTGCAAGAAAAGCTGCTGATTATGATGAGTAGGTTTTATACAAACACCAGGCATATATAAATGAAGTTTCATGGAATAAAAAAAGTAGACAGGAAAAGGTGTTCTGGGTTGTCCAAAAGAAAAACAGTGGCAGCAGCTATTTTAAAGAGGACAGTTAGTACAAAGTGTAACAAGTCCTTCAATAAAAGGGAGAGAGAAGCCAGGGTAGGCACCCTTCTGACAGCTAAGGGTTTGGGCTTATTGTCAGCTTTACAGGACGTGCAGTCCTAAGAGGGCTCAGGTATGGCTTCTCACAACCAACAACTTCTTCTTTTTCCACTGATGGGCTTCAAAAACTTAAAAAACAACCAAACAAACAAAACCTGCAAAACCAAACAAAAACAAGTAAACAAAGAAACAAAAGTAAACACACAAAACCCCCAACACCCTGCAGATTACACTACTATTACATTTCGAGGAACAAGCCAAAATTATTCTTTTGCATTTTGACTCCATCAGATCATTTCTGCTTCCTTCTTGGCTCAAGAATGGCAAATAAATAACAAATAATCCTATCCTAAACAAAATAATATCCTGAACAAAATAATCCTATCAACTCCATGTGACCAAAGTTCTCCTACTCTGATGTTGAACTTCAGTGTCAGCAAAATCAAGACAATGAAGTTCAAATCCCATATTCATTTCATGCTTGTTTTCTTGCCTGAAAATGTCTGCTAAGATGCCAAGTAATGAGTATCTCATCCTAAATTTTATCATGAAGATACCTTTGTTCTAGAGGGTGTCTTAAGATAACAGAGAGGTTATTTTTTACTTGATGGAGATGTATGGAGAGGAAAGTAATTATTTTTCCCTAGAGAAAGAGACAAGAATAAATCTATATACAGTAGGTAAAACTATTATAATGAATTATAAAATTTCAATACTTTGTACAATTCAGCATAAGAACTGACACTTAAATGCTTTACTGAAAAAGAGGATATACTGATATGTACATAATGTACTGGGGGAGAATCTTGACCTATATTTAAAATGTGCACGTTCAGTTTCTAGGAATTTGGAAAACCAAGTGAAGTAAAAGGTTGTCACCTTACTATGTACATGCAGAATCAAGACCTTTGGAATAAACTGATCTGATTTAAGCCTATGGAGTTTTTCATTCTACTCTGAAACAATTCATACAAATGCATTTTATTTAATACATTGTATTAGAAGAGCACTAAAAATACAGGTTACTCTGTCAGAAAAACAATGACCAAAATATGTAACCAAGCAATTGATTTTAATGGGTTACTATGCAGTGATACTGAAATAAAAGAGATAGAGATGTGGAAAAAATAATACACAGAGAATCAGCACTGGTTCAAAGCACATGGAAACAGAGAAATTATTATTATGGGAATTCTTGTTTGCCCCATAAGAAATCCACTCTGTGTGATTTTTTTCTAGTACATTTCCGGAATAAATCAACCTTCTAGTTGTAGTAATCAAGATTCTAGTAGAATCTAACCTTTTACTGTCACACTCTCACTTATTTGCTGACTTCTCATACTCAGCACTTCAATAAGACCTAAAGCCTATTTACATTACAGGAATTTAAAAAGATGGACAGATATTTAAAAAGTCACTCAAGAAAAATAATACAGTCTTTAATGAAAAGTAAGTTTGCTCTAGAGTCAACATAAAATGACTGACACTAGGGGCCAGATTCAAAGCCCACTGACGTTAAAACAAAGTTCAGTCTTTTAAGTCTTGTTTTTATCTCTTTAAACCTCAAAATACAGATGTCTCATAATATCTGACTGGATACGTAAGATTTTAATCCACTTGGCAAAATTAAAGAGAAATATTTTGATGAAGATAATTAAACAGCAAAAAGACATAACTTTGCTAAGATTTTTATGCATATAAATTTAAACAAATATGTATAGAAACAGCTGAATGAACCAAAGAAGCTCTAGACTAGAAGTCTGAGTGACCACTGAGTAAAACAACAACCAAGAAAAGGCCCTGAGTCCAGCATCCCTTTTAGACCCTTCAGGGAGGGCTACAGAGCTGTCTTCTCAGACTCTTAGGAAGATATGTTTGTTTTTCTCTGCTCACATTCCAAGCTAGCAGGAAGGACATCAGCCAACCCTCCTCTAAAAAACATGTACTCAAAGCTACTGAGAGAGACATCAAGGCACAGAAAATATAGCTTCTCTGTCAAGGGCTGTGGCATAGCTCCAGCAATCTTTCAGATCAGATAAATCTAAGCAAATATGATAGCTGCTTCCATTAAGCCAATGGGCACAAATTCCAAGTATATATGAACAGGCAGTATATATATCAGATGTAGCTGATATCTCATTATGTATCCCTTTCCTAAGCCGGTAAAAATTCTTCACTGCTAAGTGCATGACAGACAGGGATTTTGAAAACTCATTTGATTTTAAAGTGAAAATTCCTCGTCACCAAAGGAAAGCATGCCCTTCACAAAAGGAAACTTCATGCTGTCCTAATAGCTAAATACAAATCTGCTGAACTTTTCATCATGTAAGGAAATCTTATGATGCTTCTGAAGCTCATTAAATTCAAACTCCTACAGAGAGCAACCCCTGGGTATGTTGGCTAAACTGTACAGGTTTAACTATGTTTCTTCCTGAAGTGTCAAAAGTTACTTATATAACACTCCTATTACTTAAAAAAAACCCCACAAAACAAACTACCAAAAAACCACAACCCCAAATAAGCAAAAAAAAAAAAAATAAAAGCCAAAACACAAATAAAAGAGAAAGCCACTGTAGCCTCAGCAGAAGAGCTAGTTTTCTTTGCCTTCCCTTATGCATCATGCATCCTCACAGAATAATAGATGCACTCAGAGCTGCTGGTGTTAGGACACACTGTCAACCGTTGCCAGTTATCTTCATTTCCACTAGAGGGAATGGGAGTTGAAAGCAGCTGATACTGCAAAAGACTGAAACTTTAATTTAGGCATACATTGCAATGCAGTAGACAGAAATTGCCATCCTAACAGTCTTAATAAATACTGGCATGTATTGAGGTGCTTGCTACCCACTGCCTTCCAGAACGCAAACAGCCTGGCACTCCCTGGTTGTCATGGAAACCACAGGATGCTCCCATTTTAAATTCTGCTGCAGTGCTGAGGCATCATTTCCACTGCACTACAACACATGTTTATTATCGAAGAATTCTGCTACCACATAATCACATTGCAAGGTCACAAAAATAAGGAAATTTACAGCACACAAAAATTCTGTTCGATTTTCAAGTGTCTGCCTTACAGATACTAATGTTAGACACAAAGTCCTATGAATAGAAAATGTGCCACCAACATTCTAGATAAAAAAACCCCACATATCATTCCTTCTTTGCTTTTCTGTGGGGAAAGAGAAGCTATTTTCAGTTGTTTCATACATAAGATAAAATATTATGAGCTTAAATGCTCTATACTGCCTGTACAGTGTCATTGTTGCACACTTGGAAGAAAAACAACAAGCTAATTCACAAAATACTTTTCAGAAAGTTACTAAAAGTGATATTGCAAAAAAAGAACATATGCTTACTCTATGAGACCTGTGAAACCCAGATATGCAATAGCCAGCTTGTCACATATTCTGTGGTCATGAACTGCTATGCCTGTGACTGCTTTAGCAGAAAGGTTGAGCTCCAAGTATAATATCATCCTAGCATGCCAAAACAGAGATCTGTGGTCAGTGTACACCTTTTTGCCGTCATGTGCACATCTTGCCAGTGTATAGCATTCATCAGCCATCTCAGAATTTATATGATTTTCCATACCAAATTTAGGCCACATCCAATTTCAATAATGATTTAGCATGAAAAAAACACTGTTTTCTCTGGAAGTATTTCTAAAGTGTCATGCACTGCTATTTCTAGTCTTACATAACTATAAAACCCACCTCTGCTACTGAGGACAAAAATCTCCCTTGCTCTTTTAGACAAAAATATAAGTATGGGTGAGGATGTTATTATAGCTTTATCAGGGTTTTAATTACTTGAATGAGTATACTGCAATACGTAGCACGAATACAACCTTGGATAACAAAAGCACTGCAGATTTTCTTAGTCCTCCTCAACACTTTTATTTTTCAACATTTCAACATACAGATTAGATGCATAAAATTCTTATTTACTAACTGTTTCCAATCTACCCCTCCATTCCTAGTGGGACTTTAATTCCCCAAAATGGTATAATTGAGCTCAAAACATCAAACATTACTAATTTTTACTAATCTGTCATGTTTTGTCATCCCTGCAACTTCCAGGATACTTCAGGCGCTTGCTGCTTCTCTTGACTTCCTGTGATGTCCCATGTCAGAAGCCACTTTACATTAGAACTCTTTGATGATGTTCCTCAGAGATTAGGAAAAAAATCCCCAGACACTGGCTACTTAAACCACCTCTGGAAAATCTAACACCGATCTTTTATACCAAAAATGCATCATGATTAAAAAAAACAAATCAAGAAAAAAATTGGCTAATTTTGATTTTTGGTGCATTAAAAGAGTTAAATTCCTCAGAACAGCAATCAAAAAACAATCAAACAAATGTACAAAGAAAGTGGGGATGCTACTTTCATATTGCTAATAAAGCATGAAGCAAATGGATCTGAGTCCTAAAACAGTCCCATCTTCAGAAGCTTGTAACCTCCAAACACAGACTTAAATCCTCCTATCTAAAAAGACATTTTAAAATTAATTCAGAACCTGTTATACAGAGGTTCATATGATTATTCAAATGGTAAAAATTCTGGATTCAGATCCATTCTTCAAAAAGGTTTTAACAATGTAGATATTCTACCCCCACATCTAAGGGAAAAGTTTTAACCTGGACATGATATTTGCTATGGTGAGAGTTCTTTTTACTCTGTGATTCATTTATATGTGACAGAGGTAGAATTTTTTGAGCAGCACTCGCTAAAAAGTATTGTTACTGTTAATTTGCACAGGATTATCTGAAAATTATAGCATAATCCAAAGACAACCATCTTTGCACAACCAGTGATTCAGTGCAAGTTTTTTAAAAAAGTTCAGTCTTACCTATCCCAGTTCTAAAAAGTCATAAATGCACAAGCAAAGAAATAAAATCTCCCATCTCCTGTGGAGGTGGCTGATAGGACAAAACACTCTATCACAAGTTCAAATACTGGATTTGCTGCTAATCCCTTCAATATACAAGGACTGCCCCAGCTCAATCAAATGCAGTTTGAAAAGTCATTGAAACTGCTTGCCATCAGAGAACGACTCACCAAATGCCAAGGCTGTGAAAACCAATCTGCAATCAGAAAAAGATTAAGTACAAAGATTCACCTGTTACACGTACATAGGGGACAGAAGGGTCTCCCAAGATAACAGCTCAGTTCTCCTCTTCCCAATATACTCCCTCACACCAAAGCACTCTGGCCATTTGTCAGGTAATTGTTAAGGAAAAAAGTGGTCTTCAGAGTAAAAAAGGCTCACTTGTTTCTCCAATGTGGAAGATTGGAAATTATGGTTCGAAATTGTCCATTCTAATCACTGTGAGACTGAATACTGAATATTAAAGAAATAAGGATAATTTCTAGTAAAAAGTAACTTAAATAAACATGGAACAGAGATTAGCCTCCTAATGTTCTACAGTGCATCCTTTTTTTTATGAATTATTATATACTTAGTCTACTAGATTGTTTTTTATTATTAAAAGCATGCTAGAACCTGAAAATATGTTCCAACAATAATTGTGTTCTGATACCCAAGACAAAGTATTTTCTCTGTCATTTTCTAATGCAATCAACAGTAAGAGTGATTTTGTAGTCACAGTTCTTGGGATAATTTCTATAAAAGAACTACTAAAAGATTATGTTCTTCTATGACTGTAAATGTATTTGGTTATGTATGCTCTAATTATTTTTAAAATACTGCATAGGAATGTGGTCTTCACAGCTTTAGATGGGGAAAAACACTCAAAACTTATTATGTGTTCAGTGTTGGCTATTCACTAAAACAAGAAGATGTCCCTGCTAAACTCAAACTCCCAAATGATCTTTGAAAAGTTATGTAAAATACTCACTGGTACTAAACCAACATCTTAATTTATGGCCCTATTGATCACTGTTTTTGTTGTGAGATTTCAAGTGTAAATAATTCACTCAAAGGCTAACTACACATTTCCTTTTTCTACGTGTTTTTGTCTGTAAGAATAAAATACAAACAATTTGAAAACAGAATGCATTTCAGAGTGCCTTCTGAAGGCCTTTATCTTCAGTTATTAAATAGTAATGCAAAGGCCAAAAAAAATAGCTTATCTATGTAAATGAAAATGTCCTACTGAACTACTCCTCTAAGGTCTGTATGGTTCCAAGAGTTAGAAACCAGTTATCTAATTGGGTAATCACCAATGTAGCAGTTTATCTTAAGGTGTCTTAATTTAAAGATGCTCTTTGTCAGCCTCTTAAATTTACATACCTTCACGAACTTCTACATATAAAGCACATCATACCTGCAGAGACTCTGCAAGTAGCTGCCCACTAGCAAGAGATCAATAAGAACAATTTTGTATGTGTTTCAGACTACTTGAGAAACAGCACAATGATTTCAAAAGTTTAGGAATGCCAGAATATATATATCTAATATTTTTAGCTGAGACAAAATAGGCATTGTCAAGAATTTGTAGGTTTTATTCCTTTCTTTCAAAAATATTCATCCTCACACTAGGGTTTCTATGGCACCATCATTATCACATAATAGAGAGCAAGTATACTCTGATCCCTTAAATCATTCTTTTGTATATTTTTAATGTAAAACAGTGTGAAAGAAGCAGACAAACTGTAGCTCTTCGGTTTATCCTTAGCTTCTCTTTCAAACGAAAAGTTTGTTTCTCTAACAGTGCCAGATGCATGGTACCAATCCTGCCATGAGCATGGGCCACTGTGGAAGCAGAACAGCCTAAGACGGCTTTCACTTACCCTGACTGTCAGCCCTCAGAACTGTATCAAACTCAACAGGTATGTTCACAGACAGAGAGAGAACCTGAAGTAAATAATACCTTCAACTTCTCAATCTTAATTCACCTGGCCATTCAGCAAAACCCTGCATGAGCTACCAAAATCTAGGGCATAGAGTTGGCCTCGGACTGGTCAGCTTCACAGATCCCTTCTGCCTCTGCAACCTATGCACACTCTCCATCACAATGTAATATTGGCTAGCCGTACCTCCCTAATACTGTATCTGCTTTCCTCAACCAAAATGTCTTACCTCTACTGTCCAGAAAGAGGGGAAATCTAAAAAACAAACAAACAAACAAAAAAAACCCCTCTTCTTAGAAGAACTTTGACTCCCAGAAGAAACAGATGGAGATGGAAATCTAGATGTGAGCTCTGATGATAATTGTAGCAAAGTGTTAAGTTTCATTATGCAGAATCTTGCACAGAATTTACAAGCCTCTATTGATCAAATGCTTTATAGGAGCTGTACACAAATTTCCTCTCACAAAGAAATAAATAATCACTCAGTATCTTCTGTTTCCCAGAAAATAATTGCCCAGAAAAAAGATTTCTTCCCTCAGCTGTGTAGATCTCCTCAAAGCCAACAACACGGGCCAAAGATTATAAGGTCTTAACTGCATAGTCACCTCCCACCCGAAGAACTAGCTTAATTTATGCAACAGAACAAAAGTAAGTGATCAATTTTCAAATGATACTTAGAGATTATGTACATGTATTGTACAGTAACAAGCATTAGTGTGCCCAAGATAAATATTTAAATATCTTAGGGTGAAAATTACTACATGGAATCAATGGTATATTATAATCCTGTGGAAGAAACTAGTACTAATTCATTGCCCTATGGAACTTATTAAATCATGTCCCATCAAAACTCTAAAATCTTTTTTCAGATTGTGGCTAGTGTGAATCTCTATGTCACTCAAGCCAAAGTTATATATAAAGAATCCATTGTTTTATTCTTCTTCCTCCTTCTAAAACAATATTTAACTATAATGATTTATACATTTTACAAAAATTTGCCAAATATGTACTTAACTGTCCAACATTCTTTTCTAAAAATCATTGTGAAGTAAAAGGCTATTTAAAAGATCTTAAGAATTTACCTTCCATAAATAAAACAAACATCCTGTACTTTGACAGATCTGCATACAGAGTTGTATATAATTATTAAAAAACAACTGGCAAATTTTTCTATTATATATAAACAATGACTGAAAAATCCCACTAAATAATGAGGTAGGTCAGTTTGGATGGCATCATGACAGAAGTTGCAATATTTATAGGAAAAATAATCCCTAGAGTTCATAAATATGTTAAGTATTCCCAATGACTTTCAAGTAATTAAGAAACAATGCAATGATTATTAATTATGTTATAAGAAGGTTAATTTTATAGACTTTGATATGAGTCACAGTAAACAGTAGTTATTTACTAAGATTAAAACAATAATATTAAGATCTGTGCCTTGAAATTATAACAGTTTGAATTTTTGCAGAATTAAGATTTCCAATACATACGTACAATAGCTACAATAAAAAATTCATATAAAAAGTAGGCTCTGTAGCTCCAAATAGCAGACTGATGATAAAACTAGTTTTGGATGCTGTCAACAACAAAGTACGTTTCTCTTTGAAAATTGCTTCCATGCTGTATCATACGCTGCATAGTAATGGGCTGAGATTTAGGTGAGAATGCAGACATGCAGAAACAGCTTGAAGTTCTTTTCCTAACCAAAGAAATTGTGATTACTGTTTCTAAGGAATAAAACAAAAGACTGTCAGATTTCAATATTAAAAGGTGTGTTGCACTCTACAACTGTTGTATAGTGTACAGTCATTCATATACAGCTATTGTTCAGAATATTTTAAAATACATATGCAAAGGGAAAATTTTAAAAATTAATATTTTTTTTTAATGCAGTTATTGTGCCAGTCATATCAATTTGTATCTATGCTCAGTAAAAAGAGAGACAATATTTGATTTGCAATTCTGCATATGATTAATTTTGTCCAAAAGTAGCTTAGGGAGAAACAATCAATAAATACATTTTGAAAAATAACAAAACCACCTGGGGGTATGATTGCAAACAAACAGAACGTTTCAGGTATGTATTTATGGCCAATCTCACTGGTAAAGTTGTTCATCTGGTTTCCCAGCTCCTTCTCTGACACTATAAAACTCACAGTACAGCCATTTCTTCCAGTGACAAAATGTAGGTAATAAAAATTCACCACTGTACTTAAATTTTAATTTTAGCATGATTAATTTACCATTGGGCTTGTGCTTTAATTTCTTTAAAATTAGATATCTGTGTTCCCATATACAGCATTAGATACTGAAGTAATTTTACTTACTGAAAAATTGATGCCAAAGGTGCATTACAACATTTCAGTACCTGCTTCCCAAATATGCAAAGGAACAATGTGAATATTCTAAGTAAAACAAGACACAGCTCAGAAGTGAAACGCATGATCTAGCTAGTCAGCAGAATTTTGATATTTTCCAGAAATAAAGAAAATTCCATACATCATAGTAAAAGCTTTTAAGTTCTCATACTGACTCTCCTGTTCTTGTCAGTCAGAGCAAGACAGATTTCTCATTTTTCTTTCTTTTGACTTTTTACCTAAATAATAGCTAACTGCATAACTGTAGTACAGTCATTCATAGATAGCTATCTATTGCTCAGAATATTTTAAAATATATATGTAAAGGAAAAATTTAAATATTTAATCATTTTTTAAAAATGCAACTACTGCCTCAGTCATATTGTTTTGCATTTATCCTCAGTAAAAAGAGGGAGAAGGTTGGACTTTTAATTTGGCATACAATTCATTTTTTTCCAAAACTAGCTTATGGGAAAATGATCAATAAATTGCATAAGTGCAATTATGGTACAATTGTAAGTATGACTAGAATAATATTGTAAATATACTTAAATGGCTGACATTCTATATTAAAGAAACAAACAAAAACACTGACACACTTCATAGTTAAAAAACCAGCATCATGTTTCAGCAGTTCTGCAAAATATTACAGAATTCTGATGTAGTTAATTTTTTATAAGGTGGTAAGAAATTTACTTCTGTTCCTGTTATGATTTACTCTGCCCTCCTGCTGTTGTCTCCTCTTATACATTTCTCTCACATCTTTACCACTGTTTCTCCTTTCCTTCCCCCATGGCTTATTTCAAGCTATTAGAGAATCCTACACCTCCTGTATCATCACGGAGAGTTCTTGTAGATTCTTCAACTAGTACATTATTTTAAAAAGTCTAAAATAGTTTAACAAGAATTTAGATTTTCTTGTTTTAATTATTTAACTGTGATAAATGCAAAAATAATGCAAGACATTATACAAAAACCTTCTATGAACTACATTTCTTATTTGGAGTTTATTTTAAAGTAAAACTGTCCTTAAGAATCCCTTTTTATTTCTACTTATAGTGACTTAAAAGTCACTACAGATATGACTTCCAAAATCAGCAATGAATGAATGATTCACAAACTTACAGAAGTTCAAAACTGAGAGGCTGTTTTCATCTGTTTCAGGCAGTAGAAAAAGGCATCAGCATGCTGGAAGGTGAACACAGTTGCTAAAGGGGCTTCAGTATTACAATATCAGATTTCAGTCTTCCTTAAAACTAACTTTTCATTTGGGTATTAAAAAAACCCAACCAAAAAAAAACCCCAGCAGTTCATAAAAAAAGCAAGGTGAATAAAAAAAAAAATTATCCAAAAAAAGCAAACTTAGGAAAGCACCTGATGTACCGGTTTTGGCTGGGGTTGGGTTAATTTTCTTCACAGTAACTTGTATGGGGTCCTGTTTTGGATTTGTGCTGAACACAATGTTGATACTACAGAGATGTTTTTGTTATTTCTGAGCAGAGCTTACACAAAGCCAAGGCCTTTTCTGCCCTTCACAGCACCCCACCAGTGAGGAGACTGGGGGAGCACAAGAAGTTGGGGGAGAGACACAGCCTGGAAAGCTGACCCCAGCTGATCCAAGGGATATTTCAGACCACATGGTGTTGTGCTGAGTATGTAAAGATGGGGAAAAGAAGGAGGAACAGGGGACTTTTGGAATGATGGCCTTTGTCTTGCCAAGACTGCTACATATGATGGGGTCCTGCTCCCCTGAAGATGGCTAAACACTGCCTGCCCATAGGAAATGGTAGCCCATGGCTTTTGATTTACTTATTAAACTGTCTATAGAAGTGGAAGAACCTGTGGGTTGAGATACTCTTCTGATTCTCTCCCTGATCCTGCTCGTGGAGGAGTGAGTGAGCAGCTGTGTGGCACTTGGTTGGTGTCTAGGGTTAAACCATGATACCTGATCAAGTGCCTCATTATCTATTAAAGCTCCCAGCTGATCTCAGTGCAATATTTACCTTGAGTTTAACAGGGCTGCTTTTCCCCTGAAAGTCACATACAAAATTTAACACATATAAAATTTGAGAACAAGAAATCTAAATCCATTGGATCTCATAAACTATGACCCTACACTTTTGTAGCTCACCTTTTTTGTACATTTGTAGCTCTGCACAAAAATAGGTCTTTTGCTGCCCAGGAAAGCCTCAACTAGCTTAAAAAAAAAAAAAAAAATAACAAAACAAATTTGTTGGATTTATCAAACTCTTGTAACAGAAAACAACATAGTGATAAACTGAATCATTCGTAACCATAACATGCTGAAAAGTACCATATTCATTTGGGAACTATTCACCAACCTACAATACAAAAAGAGGACAGGCTTATTGCAGTAAAACAATGGAACATATCCCAATCTAGTTCATAATTTATCTTAATAAAGATCCTTCTAAACTGTTTTGGGTTATGGAAACACCTACACCTTCAAAAACAATCCTCTCCGGACATGCATCAAACCCATTAGTGAGTGGCAGCCATACAGCATCTTCCATCTGAGGCCCTCACTACTGATGCCCTTGTGAAACAGAGAATTTTGCTATTCCCATCCCATTATTTGATATATACAAAATCCAAAATCATCTGAGTGATGGGGGAAAATCCAGAAGCCCTGACCAACAGTTGTGGAAGTTAATCAAAAGATATTCTTCTCCCAAATCAGTTATACTTCAAGTAGTTTTTCACATTTTTTATACATCAAGTAACAAAAATTTTTCATTTCAAAAATAAATAATTATAGAAAAAATAAAGAAACCATAAATGGAAAATAAATTTTTACATTTCTGTGTTTTAACTCATAAATTTAAGTTTCAAGTGTCTTTCCAACATTTTTCTTAAACAAAAGAAAAACTAGTTTTCATCTAATTACACCTCAGATATTCAAAAGAAAAAAAAACATTCAAACATTAAAAAAAAAATTATTGTTGGTTAAAAAAAAAAAACAAACCAAAACAAACAAAATAAAACCACCAGAACTTGTTAGTTTAAATTACTCAAAGATTTAATGTTATATTGACAGGCCTAATGACACACTGCAGTGGCAGAAGATCATGAGTCTAATACATCTTCAGAGTCACTAATTTAAAGCAGCTAAGCTGATTTTTTATCATTCCCTTTAATTTTTTCATCTAATTTGTGAAATCTTGTAGAGACAATGCAGGGGATAGGAGGAAGAAAAGGCTGCTCCAGCTTTGGACTGCCAAGCATAACTCATATGATTAACTACAAAACAAATTTCTATATTCTGACATTCCAAAAGCCCCCTTTAAAGAGAAAAAAGGCAGGACAAAACCTTATTTATACAGAAAGTGAAACTACTTTTCTTAAAGAACTGTCTTATGAAATGTCTTTCACAAAACTTGCTGCAGTCATCCTCAAATCACCACTGAGAGCCCTAATATGTCCAAATATGCAACTTCACAAAAAATAGGTGAGTGTGTCCTTGATGGGGACTGTTTGGCCTAGCCCAGCACATTTTCACACAGTTTAATGTAGGACACACCAAAGTAAGATATACATAATCTGCAAATCTAGAGAATTTCCACACTAGGGTGTTTCTTGAGCAACTTAGATACAATCACTTATTTTTTCAACTGGAAGGGGAGTTTCATAAACTGGAAAGCTATTGGCTGTTAAGGGATCTCATGTTGCTCATTAATTTCACATTTCCAAGTTGTTGAACAAGCCTTTTAGAAATCTGAGGGTTTTTTTGTCTAGAGTTTTCTCTAGCTGCAAAACATCTTAAAAAGCTGTCTTATTGTCACAATTACTAATTGTATTTGGAACAATCTGTGTACTTTGGAGATAGTAGTTATGGTAAGAAATGTGAGGTAGCGCACAAGTTTTACAGTTATATGTCATTATTGCATAAATATGGTATAGTAATTGTTCCTTCCATCTAAAATACTACCAGATTTTTACAGTCTATACTAGGGAAAAGATTGTTCCCTTGAACTTTGGAGTATATTATTTGCTGTTAAAACTTCACTTTTACAAACAGTCACAGTGGTCACCACATAGCTGTACACATAAATATTCAACTATGCCTCTAGAGTGGATAAAATTAAAAGTAAATCCTTTACAGACTTTCTGCCCTTCAGCTAAAGCTTCCAGGTTTAGAATAGATTTATATACTTCATCTGTTTCTAGTTAGGCAGACTCTTCACTTGAAAACATTCAGGGAAAAAAAGTCACACAATGATGACTTGATAAGTCTAAACCTTTTCCTCTATTCAGAGAATTCATACTTGAGAGCATTAGTGAAACCTTGCAACAAAACAAGCAAACCCTAATCCCTGTGCTGAATCAGTGGCTACTAATGGTTTCCAAACCCATTAGAGGACATTATGATATTTTAATGCTGCAGGGGCTGACAAGTCTTTCCTGAATTGTTTTCACTGGGTAATGTTGCACTTGACCTTTTGTGTCCCATCATATAAAACTTTTATTTTTAACGCTTCAAATTTTACAGAACATTTTTCTTGTTCACATTATTAGAACTGTGTACAATTAAAATTATTTTATAGTGAACTTGAGATTTTATCCTTTATGGTCATTAAAAATACAGACATTCTTAAAGCACACATCTACATATGCAAGGAGTCATATTCTCCCTTCTATTATAGTGACTTAGGAAGTGCCCCCAAGAAGTAGAGAATTTTTTTTATTATGCAGAAACTTGCACTGCAAATCCAATTGTGTAAGTAATTTCTTTTGAACCGGCATTACATTATCAATTCTTAAATTTTTCAAGAGTTCAAAAAAATGTGTGAAGTTAACAGTGTTGGAGTACACAATCTATACCAAAATAATTTTTATATTGGGAGGACTCCAAGTGTCAAAAATTAAGCAGTGTCAGATGAGAGTTTAACACATGCCCAACAAGAACAGTCGTTTTGCAATCCAAACTTCCTTCTCTATTTACCTCCCTTGATGAATAAGTTGATAAAACTATCCTTAGTAAATAAGCATCAGCCTAATGGGAAGCCTACAGGCTAAGGAATGGCCTTCTCCTTGGGTTATTTTATCATAAACTCATCTAAATTCATTTTGCTATTCTGACAGACCAATGGAGAGCTGATGGTGTGGGGTCTGAGGTACTGTTAAAAATGTAGAGTTCTCCTGTGACTGCAGAGAGGGATGGGTCATATTTCCAATTAAGGCACAATGCAAAGTTTTCAGATTAGTAAATAAAAACCAAATCCACAAAGAGCAAACAAACAAAACCCCCACATCTCCTGATGATTCCTGGATATTCAGTGAGCTTCAAAAACAGCATTCTGCATTATACTTCCAGTACTTGCAATGTGGAACATCATTATCTTGAAGTAAATGTGAATTTGTTTTCATTAAGTTCCTACAATTTTATATGGCATAATGAAACCACATATGAGAAAAATCCAGAATTCCTCCAGAATATTTCAGGAATAAATAAAGGAAGCATTACACTACCTAGAGACCACAATGAATACCAAATATCTCAACTATTCTTTAATTTGATAAGAAATATTAACAGGATGTACACAGACAATTTACTGGGGAGTTCTGAAAGTGAACAACATGTGTAAAAAAAGTTATTTTTTTACTAGCAGGAGATTGCTAGGGCTTCCAAAACAGTTCTATACAGGAATAGTGTTTGATATTTAATGGGAAAAAAAAAAAAAATTATACTGGGTCTTCCATTTTCCTGCCTATGGAGAGAGAGGAAGGTGGCCAATGGGGAAAAAGGGTTGGAAGAAGGGAAATCACTCAGAGATGAACAGGTACAAACCAGGGGTGAAGTTCATGCTTGCTGCCTACTTCTAATTAAAGCAACATTTCTTTGAAGAATTTTCTTTCTTCCTAGGACTAAACCTTTGTTTAATGTCCCTAAAGAGACATCAGTTTTGTGCTGGACTGTTATAACAGGTTTCTGGTCTCATTGCCAGCAAAAATGAAACTAAGATCCAAATACCAGTAATGGCCTCAGTTTTGGAGCTGTGCCCCACCTCACATGGTAAACTAATTGCTCAGTTTGTAATTATTCAATGCAGGGTCTTGGATTTCAAAGGATTCAAATTCCTGGAAAATAATCTGGGGAAATAATTCAGTCTTATTTCAAATGATGAAAAATTGATACAAAAAATTATCATTTTGTTGCTTTTCTTGCTATGTACAATAACAAAAAATAGTGGACTCTTCCAGCATGATATGGACTACATTTCTCTCATCTCTTCTTTCATTGTATTGCTGCTGCTTACAATGAAAATAACTATAATGAGACAGTGCCTCTGGAAACTGAAGGATGCATAAACATCTGCAATAATTTTTTTGCAAGTCAAGTTTTTTACAATTTTCCTTTTTCAAGTTAATATTGTTGCTGCACTTACTATGGAAATGGAGATGTAGAGGAATGAACTATGCAGAAGACTAAAAATATGACTAATTAATTGAAGAAATTAGTTTTTCATAACTTATAAAGATGACAGGCATTATTTTGCTCAGAAGACTGCTAGTTTGCCAGTGTCATATAATTTGCAAATACTTCACAACCATTTTGAAAAAAGATAGCTAACTATATGTAAAATGTTATGTCTGCTGCTGCTTAAGGAGAGAAAGATGTTCCAGCAGACAGAAATATGACTACTAACAGTAAAGACAAAAATAGCATCTTTGAGCAGAATGACTGGGCAGGAGATAATTTTTTCCATTTTGGCATATCCATGAATATGCTCTTAAAAATATAACAGTGAAACAAATAAGTGGATTACTTGGTTCTCCAAGATAGCATTGGCCAGCTAAGTCAGAGAAAACACCTCACAGATATATTAGAAACCAAAGACAGTCTTAAAATTAAACATTAAATAAGCTAGCACTGTAAGAAAGCAGAGATAAGAGTGAGAAAGACTCTAACACTGAAAAATTGTCCTTGAGGTATTTGCTGACAAGTTTCAACAGCAAAAAAGCTTCCTTGGTTCTTGTAAAAATGTTAATTGTATTTGTATACTTCCTGCCTCCAACCCAATTAACAGTACCACCTGTGATTTATCTGTATCAGGTTAAACCCAGCCCGAAGGTTGGATTTTCTTTGTTTGGGGTTCTGTTCTGTTTTTAAAGGGTTTTCAGTTGGGTGTAAAAGAGTTTTTGGTTGGAGGGGTGGAAAGGGTGTTAGGAGTGGTGGTTATCAAATACCATTACCAGCACAACGATTTTTTAGTATTTACATGTATATTTAAGGACATATACATATTTAATGACCTATATCTTTTTCCCTCCAATATGCAGAAAATGGTTTCTTCTAGAAGTTCTGCTATTCACTGATGTAAGTTTCACATGGCAAAATAACTCTTAGGTCAAAGCTTAATTCAGTTATGTAAAGCAAATTAAAAAAATAAGAATTGCAGTCTCTGCAAATGAATGAATAAAAAGAGAAGAATGGCTTCTGTCATCTAGAGAAAAGTATAAAATTCTATTTGCCTTCAAACTTACACATTACATACAAAGAATAATTTATGCAACTTAATAATTTACGGCATAATAATGATTTGTAAAACTGAATCATTGATGAAAGAATGCTAGTCTTTAAAGGAATACTAAATGAGAACATTCGCTCCTGCATGCAGCAGTTTCACCTTATTTACAGAATTAATACTAGAATGAAACCTCCTTCTTAGACAGTAATTACCCCAGGAGAAGCCTCTTCTCAATAAATAGGAGGCTATAACTGCCTGTAAAATAATGTCTACTTACACAACAAAATATATAATGCACTATTAGTGTTTTCTTTTTCCTACTCCCCACTGTTCACCTCCTTCCATTGTTACCATTGATGCTTCTTTTTCAGATTTGCTCTTTACACTTCACTCCATGCATTCAAACAGCCTTTAATGTGTATAATTTACCCTACTTCAGGAAAATAAGTTTTCTTATGGATTACTTGTGACTTAGTTCGCTACAAGATCATATGCATCAGAAGCAGCAGATTATAAAATTTCACTTGGGAGCATTGGCAAAATGTACGTGTTGGTATATACAGTCATTGCACCATGAACTTTATCTTTGATAAACAGGCAAAAAAGTAGAAAACATGCCCGGTTCTGGGATCGCCTTCCCTGGGAGTGTTCAAAAAATGTGTGTACATAGCAGCTGGGGATATGGTTTAGTGGTGAACAAGACTGTGCTTGTTGGACTGTGTTGTAGGACTTGATAATCTTAGAGGTCTTTTCCAACCTTAACAATTCTATGGTTCTAAGATTTGAAACCAATCTATTGGTTTGGAAATTTCTCTTAATTCTTGCTATGTATTCATTTATATGGATGAGAAAATGATAACGCAGTCACCAGCTGATACATCTCCCCATATCCAAAGAAATGGAAAGACATTAACAAGCAACAAACTCTTTTAGAATAGGATCTCTGTGTGTTTCATCCATCCTGCCCATTCTGTTTGATTTTGTTTGTTCATTTGAGGGAAGACTACAAAGAGAAACTTAAAGGCAGTTGTTGCGATCCAGTTTAAACCCAGAAGAGCAAAGAAAATTAAGCCTCTGTGTATAAACTGGAAAGAACTTTGAAGGTCCAAAATATACCCAGAAATGAGATTAAAACCAAACGAGGTTAGATGTTGGTGCCAAAAAATTGGTATGTTTTATTTAATAGTAAAAGAGGCAAAGAGAAAGAATGAGAAAAGAAAGAAAGAAATCGTGAAAGAAGTGGGGGGGGGGGGGGGTGGGGCGTGAGGGGAGAGGGAGAGGTGACAGGGGTTAGGTGGGAACATATCACCCATCCGAGGGTCCCAAGGACATCTCATCGCTCCCCTTCATGTGGTCTTCTGGTGGTGAGGGTTCCCCATCACGATGCCATGCCACCACACGCCGCCACACGCGGCCACACACTGAAGAGTACAGAATCCCGTGGATTAATATACATTCTGGGCCAAGTGGGAATGCCCATGCGTCTCCCTTCCAGGGGGTCAGTTTGACACTGTCCCTTGCAACACTGAGGGTGTGTTGCATCATCTCTGGTGCAGGATCTGGGGACACCTTTGGGGGGGGCCTTTGATGGGCCATGACACCCCCTCTGCTGTCTTTCATGTGGATGCAGCTTCTCTCCAGGTGAAGGGGCCCCTCAGTTGAGCTGGTCTGAGCAGTGGAGGATGGGCAGTCACTGGGCCTCTCGCCAGAGGTTTTTCCAACACGCACCCAAAGCCTGTCCTCTCCCCACCCTTTGGTGCCTGTGCGTGCCTGGCACTTGATAGCCCTGGGGCTGTGGCCTCCACTCCTGAGGTGTTAAGCTTGTGCTTGTGAATGTCCCCAGTTACTTTATCTTATCTTCATCAGCGAGTGGTCCAGGGCCTCTCAGAGCCCCATTCAGGGTGCGGTAGTCTTCTCTGATGCTTTTGTAATACAGTTTTGCTATAAGTCCTTCATGAAAATGTTTAAGTCATAAACCATAATATTTCAGTCTCTGGCAGCAGTATTCACAGGTTTCCCAACACTGTCAAGTCACAAAAAAATAAATACAGGATGTACCCGTGATGATACATCTTTTGTGTATACAAGCTTGTTTGATCCCAAGTGGCTGGGCTCACAACATGCTTGCAGAACTACATTAAAGCAAATATGCACTGGCGATTTTTCTGAGATTTTTCAGGAAAGTATCTATGTGCTAATGAAATGAGAAATGAGGGAGTGTGGTAGAATCTGATTAAAACAACACATAAATACATAAAACTACATACTGAATCTTGAACAAGATTGTAGCCGAAAAGGTGTCTAAGGTCAAGGATGTGCTAATTAAGACATTTAGTTAAAAAATATTCATTAGGTAGATGGAAACAAACAAATAATATTTACTTCCCTTCCCACATGCTATAACATGCTGCCCAATCATAGTAACTAAAAATAAACCAGATTGCTGAATTCTATTTTATGACAGCACTGAAGTTCAATTTACCTTCTTACCCTTCTCACTGAGCAAAGATAGTTCATCTAAAGATATGAAAAAATTATCCCCATGTAATCAAAACTTATAGTTAACTACAGCAGTCATTCCGAAATGTTTTATATTTATATAACTTCTCCATTTCCACTTTTAAATAAATGCAATCATTTCATCTTTAACACAGCTGGGTGAGGATGTTAGCTCCAAATGACTCCTGATTAGTTTTTTTCTCTCCCAGAGTGAAAATCCTTGGCAACTGGGTCAGTGGGACATAAACTATTGTTCAGGTACCCAGTAAATTATTTGAGTATCCAGAGAATACACAGCACAGCCTACTAAAAATCAGACTGCTTTGAAAACTGACATCAAGCAGGCCCCAAAAGGAAGAATTTTTCAGGAAGCTATCACTTGGAATGACTTGTCCTTCACAATTTCTGTTACCCAGCTCCTACCTGGGATTGAAGAACTGAGTAGGAATGAAACAAAATTAACATTTGAAAGAATAGCTGATATAGTCATTATATTAATCATAAACGTCATCCCAAAGTGTTAACGTTAAAACACATCTCCACAAAATTGTACTTTCAAATGCATTTTTTTGACCAAATATTTTCCCACAAAGAATTCTTCACTGAATCAACCAGTTACAGCCAGCTCTACAGAGAGTGAAGTTACTTCCTTGATGCTCTCACAACTGCTTTTCCCCCAAAGCATGCATCCCTGACTGCATCAAGCCCAGGGAAGCAGCACCACACAGCAGGCTATCATACCATGCAAACATAAGAAAGCTAATGATTAAACAGCATGCCCTCTCACAATACAAATACATGAAAGAGTAGAATAAACATAATATTTCCTCTGCCTGAACGATTTATAACTGGAAGCAAAAGCAAAAGTAACTTCATTGTGCAACCGTTATTTGGTAGTTTACAGAATTGTAGCACTACACTGGCAAACTTAATTCACAATTTTCTATGAAAAGACATCTTCCCTACTGGTTCTGAGCAAGGTGATAATACACAATATAACGAGGAACAACTGATTTCATGTAGTTCTGAAAAGGACACCCTTCTCCCCCTTCCTAAGTCAGTTTTTACCATTCAAAGAATATTCAAACCAAAATGGTTTCACCTGGCTGATTTCACCTTGGAGATGGAGGGTGTACTAGAAGTTACTGATGAATATTAACACATTGATCTGTTATATAGTTTAAAAAAAAAGTGTAGTCCCTATGAGAACATAAATTGTGAGCAACATGTCTCAACTCTACAACACAAACTCAAAAGTAAAAGGAACTAATCTATACTGAATACCTTTGCAGATTTCACAGTATTGTAGAATCATAGAAAGGCTCGGGTTGGAAGGGATCTTAAAGATCATCTTGTTCTAAGCCCCCTGCTAGATCAGTTAGCTCAGGGTGGCATCTCTGCTGGATGACGTAATTTGATTTAGAAAGAAAATGGTGATACAAAAGAGACACAGACATAGCTGACATCTCTGATGGCATTGTCTGCTATAATACATTTACTTAGTGTATAATTTAGCAACTAAACATTTACATACAGAATTAGATTATGGGTTTTCTTGGGAAAGATAATAAACTGAAGTTGCACAGAAAACCATTTAGTAAAGCACATAGTTTACAAATCTGACACATTATAAGGTATTTTAAAACCCTGTTCTTAAAATTAACACATCAAGATCCGCTCAAGCTGACCAACCAGAAAATAGACTAGAAGCTAAGCATTACAAATTTTGAAACCTGAATCTGACAGCCACATATTACAACTATTCTGTCAATTCAACTGCAACCAGGCTTTTTATTTAAGCAATCTTTATAATCTACACACAACAATGTCCAAAATTTCCTTAATAGCATTCCCAGCATTCAAAGGAATACTCATAGTCACATGAATTACCAGATGGCTGGTAATCACACAAAACTGAGAGGCATGACTGATAGGCCAGAGGTCATGTTGCTATCCAAAGGGACCTGGACAGGCTAGAGAACTGGGCTGACATGAACCAAATTGAGTCCAACAAAAGAAAGTTCAACAAGACATTCATCTGGAGAAGAACCTTATACACCAGGATCAGCTGGGGGACATCCAAATGTAAAGTAACTTGGCAGAAAGAAGGACCTGAAGGTGCTTTTGTACATCCAAGTTGAACAAGAGCTAGCACTATGTCCTTTTGGCAAAGCAGGCCAGTGGCATCCTGGGCTGCAGTAGGAAGAATGTTGCTCCTAGGCTGAGGAAGTTGATCCTTCACCTCTACTCTGCACTGGTGAGGCTGCATCTGGAGTGCTGTGTCCATTTCACAGAATCACAGACTGTTCTGGGTTAGGAGGGACCTCCAGGCTCTCCCTAGTACAGCAAGGACATGTAGAAACTGGAAAGAATCAAATGAAGGTTCACAGATGACAAAGGGACTGGAACATCTCACTTGAACACCATGTAGTGATTAGGCCTAGTAACTTTGTAGACTTAAGACTACTGGAAATCATAATACTAAATATTTTATTATTAAAATTAACATTAACTACATTACAAATATATGTAATAGATGTTCATGCAATTGCAGATATTTACATCTTGATAATGCACTCAAAACTTGTATTAAATGTCAGATAACCTGCAAATGTAGCATAAGCTTCCAAAAAATGGAAAGAAACAGTGGTATTGATCCTGTTTCAAACGACAAGTGACTTGCTACTTTGCTCAAAATAGCTTGTCTTTTCTAAAAACACATCAGGTATTCCAGATGCAGACAGCAAGACTGAGTTGATACATTTTGAGGATACATTCTTAATACAGCCCTTTATCTTGAGAAAAGGTGCTGTCATTTTGCAGTCTATGACTAGCCAAGAGCTTCCATGTCTGCAGCAGAAAAGAGACTTTCCTAGTGCTTCATACAGAATTGTCTAAATTAATTGTTTTCACATTTCATCCTTTTCCTTTAAGATTTGAAACATGAAAAACAATTGATCATGGTATGCAACTTACATAAGTCATTTGACATATTCTTAATAGATACTCTGATGATCCTGAATTTGCTTGTTAAATAAAGTCACAGGCTCTTAATTTACAAGACTTCTTTCCCTAAGAGATGCCTTCACAATTCAGGTCCTACTTAGGCAAGTTTTACTCTGTCCAAATACCACAAATGTCAGTAACCCTAAGCTGCAATGAAAATCCTAATTTATAAGCACTCTTTTTTTATTTCTCCCCTCAGGGGGCAACCATATAACTATGGCATTCACTGTGTGGTCTTTGATCACAGGATAACAGAAACTGCATACTGTGCTAAGAAAATGCATCAGAAAACCAATATGCTGTTTCTTCCAGCTCTTTGATCACATCGATAGATCGCAGAATTTAAAAAAAAGTGCTTGGAAAAAGTCATTGCTAACTCCAAACACATTTAACTGACTTCATTAGCCAAATAATGACTACTTAAGGAAACACATTAGAAACATGAACAGCAACAAACAAGAAAGAAAAATTCTACTAAAAAAAAAGTTATAAAACCTAGGAAAGACAAAAGAAAATTCCTGTTTACTTGGGTTTTGGGGTGGTTTTTCTTTTTGGTGTTGTTTGGTCAGGTTTTTTGCCTGTTTTAACTTAGACTATGATTTACTACCTTTATTACCTAAGATTATTGCAATTTATTATTTCTATTCATGGTTAAATTGAATGAATAAAATATAACACTATACAGGGAGAAATAAAACTTAACACTATATTAAAACAGTCATTCATTAAGAATTTTTCTTAAGAATTATTCTTTACAAGTTTTCTTTTATCTACTTCAAATGGAAAGACAAAGAAAAAGAAACCAAGATATTCCTTTCTTCAATGCCAAGGATCCTATTCTTCACATGTTCTATCCCAAAACACGTCAGGTCCCAATATATGAGGAACTTGCAATTAATTAATCCAAACATTTGTTTAATCTATTTCCACCTATACTTTGAGACAATACATTATTTTATCAGAGACATACATACACACACACACAAATTATCAAAAGGGTCTCACTGGATATATATGTTTTAAATGCAGAAATATGCACTGCTGCAATTTTTGAAAACAGCAACTTATTTCTAGGTATGTTCACACTCAACATCTTCATGCAATTCCCTAAATATTTTATCAAAAACTCTTTTGCTATTACCCCTACCTGCCTGAGTGACTTCTGAGCTTTTTCTTTCTCAGCTTCTTGATTATGGATGAGCTCAAAGAAACAGATTGCTATTCATGCTCTAGATAAGGTCCAGGTATGGTTCAACTGTTTACAAAATGCACGCAATCTTGTGAAAGGCAGTATTTTCTTTTCCATAGTTTTTTTTTTTTTCCTGTTTCCTAATGGGATTGCTATTTCTTTCTGGGACATAATGTACAGCAGTTACAGCAGCTGTATTTTAGATGCTACTGAAGAAAATACCTGTTCTAATATTTCCCATATTCAAATTAGTACTTACAGAATTTAAATCATTTATTTGAGATTCATTAGAGCCTTTGTATTGAAGCAGTGCATGTTTCATTTCACTGGCCTGAAACATGAAAAATCTGTATTTTCACATGAGCTAAGAATATCTTCTTACATAGAAGTCTACCTAAGTGAATGCCTTATAAAACAGTTTAGTGTGAATTCACAATTCTACTCATATGGACTAAGCCAATTGATTTTCACCAACACTAATATAAAATTATTTAGACTTTATACCTTTCATGCTCGCATCTCACAACAGGCTTGGGAAGTCACCGAAACAATTATATACATACAACCTTAGGTGGTGTCACATTTTCTTCTGAGTACAGGGCATTGCATTTCCTCTACTCTATGTCACCCCATTAGTACATGTTCAAATATCATAGCCTTCAGTTCCTTATTTGCTTTCTAGACACCTTTATACTGTGTCAACTGGCATTCCTGGGTTTGGTGTTTCTCTTTTCAGCAATAGGAAAACCTGCTCCCTTGCCTTATGCCAGAAGTGTAGGTGACCTATAAGTTTTGGTATTTCTTGTCCAAGTAAATTCGATTTTGGGTAAAACACAAATTAACCCAGACTCCTGCAATAAAATTCCACAGTGTAAATGTTGAATTGCTTAATGTTCTGTAGAAGTAATCTAGTGTTTTCACACTACTCTATCTCTTAACTCCCCTAGGAAGGTCTCCTATAATATAATCAAGTCAAACTTCAATTTAATTTTAATATTGGATCCTATAACATTTGCCACCAAATTTAGTACGTATTGATATTTAGATGATGCAAAAACAAAGAAAATATTACTGTCTTTTACTAAAGGTTTTTTACTTCCCTAATTACATTTATTCAATTACTTGTAATAGGGAAAAAAATCTCTTTTAACTAACAAAAAAAGCTCCAGAACTTTCAGTTACAGAGTTTGTTCACTTAGCTGCAATACTAACAAGTAAATTAGGAATTTTTGACGTCATAACTCTGAATACACGTCACATTTATTTTATAATAAATTACTACAGCTTGATAACATACAAAATTCATTCTTTTTAGTCAATTTCACAGACTATTCTCACCATAATAGAAATCACTAGATTGGGCTTAAGACACCCCAGCCAGACAGAAGAGTGGGAGATGAAGAAAATGAAAGTTGAAGGTGGGAAAAGAAGAAAAAAATAGAATCAGGGAGGGAAAGGAAAAAAAACCAGCATGGGGGAGATGAAGAAATAAGGCTATGCTCATTTGTGATCTCCATTCTTATACTTTACCTTGTAAACTTTTAGTTATTTAATTTTATAAAAAATAGGTAGGTTGGATCGATCTGCTCCATATATTCCATGTTAAGTAATCTAGTGTGAACCTCAAGTTTGGTTGTTTTATGGGGTTTTTTTTTGGGTTTTTTTGTTTGTTTTGGTTTTTTTTCTCTTTTTTCTTTTTTTTTTTTTTTTGGGCAAAACATGCAGGTTTCAGGGAAAGCTTTGTTATAGTTAACATAAATTCAAGAGGCACAAGGCAGGAGAAATACTTTATTGAACAGCCACTCACCAAGTATCCAGGGTATTCACACAGTTCACATTCCTCAAGACCAGCTCAATCAAGCACACCTAAGAGATGCAAATGGACTTGGAAAGTAAAGCCATAGCTTTATCCCTAGTTCTCTTTGCTGTCATGTCCACTGACATTCACTGTGTCTTTCTTAGTGAATAGTTTATCAAACACAACCAAAATTGAAAACAAAAAAAAAGAAAATCAAACTACCTTCACTGACTTTGAGGAGTCTACAGGCTTTGAGGGGTGTAAGTGATAGTATCATTAAAATTCATTTTACGGAGTAACAGCAGATTGATAGTATTACAATTCAAAACTGGGAAATTCTACACTATCAAATTTTTTCTTCATATTAAATACTTTATCTTTCCTGCCATGCTTAATATGGGGGGTGTTGCAAATATGAAACCTTTCCCAATCATCACTGAAAACCCTGGCTCATCTGCTTTTTTTAGTCATAAATAATGAACCAGTTTGCATGATTAATACAGGAAGAAGACTTTGTACAAGCTGCATGGTTTAATTGAAGCATAAATCATACAGCTGGTTATAACTTAGAACTATTATAATAATAAATGATTATATTTTCTCTACTTGTTTTGCATGCTTAATATAAAACTAAATTAATGCTCATCTGGTAGCCACTACATACCGGTGGTTGTAATCAGCTGCCAAGATGCTATTAATCTAGCTGACAGGTGGTTCAGAAAGTTGAAGTACCTGTGCATTTTAGAAATAATTATTAGTGAAATTCCACAGAGAATCCCATGTTCAGTGAATAATTTCAAGTCTGTGGTTAATTTTAAGCATAAAGGTACTCCTACTGTTTCAGCATTGACCCAGACACACGACTAGCTCCATCCCTCCATATGCTTGGAACGTGCAAAAAAACCACTGACTTACTCTTGAAATTCAGTTTTTGGAATCATCTACATTTGATTCCAATCCATATTCTTGATCCAAAAATTACCACAAGGTATGTTTCAAAACAGGCCCTACTTTGTGACAGTTTCATGGGTCTTTTTTAGCAATTAAAAAAAAAAAAGAAAAAAAACCACAAACAAACCCATACCAAACTGTCTTCTCTGGGAATTGTTAAAGGACAAAATTCTTGAAATTCACCCACTGTATTGCTCTGTCACCTGGTAACTTTTCTTCTAAATGCAGACATCTCATACAGAGGACAAATCATGACATTTACAGGATGACAAGTTCCTTCCTTCTACAGATAAGCTTCTATAACCATGCAAAAAACAATTCAAATTTTTTTTTAATAATTACATTCATGTTTCACACTAAAAAACCCCAAAACAACAAATATTTTCCTCCAAAGAATTTCAAATTTTTATACATATATAATATGCTTATTCGTGTGTGCTTACTGGTGCTACCATATTGTCTGTTAGACTCTGCAGCCAATCTTTCAAGTTTATTTTTTGCCTTCATCAAAGTAACGCCAAAGATCTTGGACAGGAAAAACCTGAGAATTTTAGAAGAATTCTCCAAATTTTCCTCTTTCAAGAGAACAGGTAAGTGAAATAGCAACTGCGGTATGTTAACCTTGACTGGACGCCAAATGCCCAGCAGGCCACCCTATCTCTCACATCCTCAGCAGGACATTGGGTGGGAGGTGGGAGAAAATAAGATGGATAAAACCTCTTGCGGATCAAGATAAAGGCAGTTTACTAAATAAGGGTAACATGTATGAAAAAAAGACAAAAAGGAAAGTTTTTCACTATTTCCCACCAGCAAGCAATGCTCGTCCACTTCCCAGGAAGCATGGCTTCAGAATGTGTAGCAGCTGATCTGGAAGGCAAATATTGTAAATAGGGAATGCCCCACTTCCTCCTCCTTTTTCTTAACTTTTGTATTTGAGCTGACATCATATGCTATGGAATATCTGGTCGAACTGGATCAGGTGACCTGGTCGTGTCCTTGCCCAAGATCTCGTCCATCCCTCAGACTACTGGTGAAGAGACAGTGCTGGTGCTGTGCCAGCACTGCTCAGCAGAAGTCAAAACAGTGGCATTCATCAAAACATTTCTAGCTATTAACACACAGCATTGTGAGGGATCCCATGGGAAAAATAACTCCAAAGTCATATACCTGTGTTAGTAACAATATTCAATTAAATTAAAAATCTTAAGTCCTATTTAAAAAGCAAAGGAAAAAAATTCAAAATTCTACAACTGCTAAAACACAGAAACACACACTACATTAATTTTGAGGACTTGTTCTCCTTTTTTAAGATTCAGGTTAGGCTGGACTTCAAAGGTTAAGTAAGACCAATTCAAACTTAAACACCATGAGTTATTAATTGCATGACAGTACCACCACAAATAACACCTATCTTGATCAGCTTGGCAATATTTTGCATGATTTCTGCAAAGCTCATTCCTCAGTCCTATCAAAATAAGCTGAGAAACAGTGGGTGGCTATCCCTACTTTTTAGCTGTTTGCTTAAGGTACTTCAGACAAAAATCTTCGCCTTTAAAGACAGCAGCCTTTTTTTTCAAGAAGCATTAAGAAATGTCAGGAGTTCACCTCAGGATGTCTTGCAAGGATGGCACTGCCAGCTAGCGCTGAGTTATCAAATAATGTGATGCATATACCCCTCCTTTCAAGGAAAAGAAAATAAATATTGAGCTCCCAAAACATTAAAAATCTAGAGTATATCTACTTCACCACACAAATCTTATTAAGTCAGAGGTGAAAAAGGTTTTCCTCCCAATATTTTTAGCATCAAACACAAACTTCCCAGTGATATTTCTCACATTTCTGTCAGGGGTAAGAGCTTATGTTACTATCCCTTTTACAGGATCACTAAGGATAATTCATAGGGCAATTGTCCACACAGAGCAAGCAAACCTTATAACTCTCACTTGGAGCCTTCTTTCCTCATAAGCCTGATGCACATAAATCTTAAATAAAACAGTTTTCATTGACCTTTTCAAGTCCTTTCTAACCTCATCTCCAGATTATTATTACATGAGAAGTGCTGTTGAGTAAAAGAACTACCTAACTTAAGCTTAGTGATTCAAGACTACTAAAAAATCCCCAGCAATAAAAACAAACAAACAGAGTTGTTTTCCAAACCTTCTTATGACTACAGTTCCTTTTAGGAAAGTTCCTTTGGTGAACTATAAGGACTGCATTCTACTGATTTCTATTCTTTTTAATCAAAGTTGAATAAAATAGTAACATGAAATTGCTAAAATAAACTAAGTTTCAAGCATGGCACAAATAACACTCTGCACACAGGTCAAAAATGTCTACTAAATGATAACACAACAATTTGATAGAACTAAAATTCCTTTGTTAAAGTCACATCATCCAGATATCAGGATTATAATGTTGCCTACAATCCACTTTCTAGATTATTACATCATTTAAATATAAGAGACATAAATGAATATTTGATGAGTGGATTGAAATACTAATAGAAATACGATGGGCTTTTTTATGTACTTATAAAATAGAGCCAAAAACCAAAGGGATGATTTCACAAATGAAGTCATTATCATGACTAACTTACTAACTTCTAGAAACACTGAAAGACTACCATAATTGACAAATGTGGGAAGTTTCCAGAACATATTTCCAGAATATATTACTTTCTATAACTACCTTCAGTTACAGGGACAAGAAAACCTAGGACGATCACTTTCAACTTTCATCTAATTTTGTCCAAACTTTCTCATGTCCTATATCTACTGACTGAATATGATCTAAATTGTAATTACAGATTTTCAGGCTCCAATGTCAACTTTTCCACAACATTCACTGGCATAATACCAATTAAAAAATATATATATATTTAACCATACTTTCTTCAAAAATATGAAAAAAAATCCCTGCAAGTCTTTAAAATTATCTGTAACTAGAATAAAGTTATTTCTAGTTTATGTACATGGAGTTGCCTACAGTGCAACATAAACAATGTCCCCATATTCTCAAAACCTAATTTATTGTGCTACGGATAAAATTTGTTGAACTTGCAAGTGAATGTTTCATATGTAAATCTTCATGTCAGAGTTTGTGTGCATGAACTTTTGCATGTGTTGTCACTTGATACATCCTTTGTAAGCATCATTCACAAGGAATATGGCAACATTTTCATAGCACCTATCGTCTGATCAACTTGCATATATACTGCAGACAAGTAAGATTTCTCCAAATTAGCTATTGATCAAGTTGTAATATATCTAGACTATCCCCATAGAAAGTAATTAATTTGGTTTTACTATTTCCAGAGCAATAGCATTTACTGTAAGTTGTCCCAGTCTTTATTAACTCAGGTAGTCCAGATGAACTCCAGGGACACTGCATGTTATATTGTGACCTACCAAGTGCATTAAACAGAACCAGCCAGGGTCCAACACAGTCCAGATTATATTATAAACCTCACAGCAATGTGACACACACATTAATTATGTCACACATCAAGTTGTATTGATTGTCTAATCACTTAACACTGTAAACCTGTGCCAAATTCATGTTAACAAATTATTGTCAAAAAGGTCAATCCTGCATAGCAAATTAGGTGATATTCCCTGTAAGTGGCACTACTTAACCAAAGTCATTTGGATGGATATATATTTACAGGCTCCTGTATTAGGAAACTAAGTGGTCTAATTTTTATTGAGAGTCCCTAGAAGATGATGACTTGTGCAATCAGACAGCTTCTTTGGGCAATTAAACTTGAACTTGGATGTTAACTTTTGGAATGTCACTTTGAAACACCCTGGTTTGCATGCAACACCTTGTTGGACTTAGTCAAATTGACAGGTCATCAGATAGTGAGAAGAAATGGAATTTTAGATATAGACTTTACCTTTTCAAAAGTTTATCAGTGCTCCCTGATCTTTTTCTGAGAATGCCAGCATGGGCAACAACCTCTTTTTCTTCTGGGTAACAAAGCCTGAGTCATTTTCTGCCATGTAAGGCTCTGCAAACAGTGAACGGTGCTCCTAACATCCAAGAAGAAAAAAGAAAGGGGAGCCAAAATTGCTCAAAAAGTATTTGAAAAATCTTAGCAAGATGCAGTAGAATTTACTAACATGAAATATCTGGGGGGCGGTAGGAGGAGAAAGAGAAGTAACTCATACTATAGAGGAAAAGGAAAAAATAACAAAAGTCAATACAACACAAGAAGTTTTCACTTCCTTATAAAAATCAATTTCAGTTCCTCTGAAGCATGTTACATACAATAATGCTGATTAATGAAAGCTTTGAAGCTCTAAGGACATATTTCAAAAACAAATTTCTACTGGAGGATTAAATCTGCATTCACTTGTGCAACAGTTTTTATAAAGTGTCTTCTATAAGTGAGTGTATTAAAAAAGTAGGAGTTACAATAAAAATTATACAGTTAGATAATGCCTTTATTCCATTCATTTAAATATTAAAAGTCTTGATCAATACTACATGAAGAGAAATATAGTTTCAAAAACATCATCTTTAGCTCAAGAGACAAGGCTGTACCAAAAAGTTACCACTCCAAATCCCGTTTTCTCTTGAGAAATGGCAGCTGCAATATGTTAGGAATAAGGGTAGTTCAGGGTATCCTGAAGAGTTTGATAATCTGATTAAAAGTACATGAAATCATCTTTTTGAAGTGCAGAAATCAGTGCTTACTTTTCAAGGAAAGGGTCTACTTCAGCATAAATCCAAATTTTGTGAAGCAGTAGCTGTAATAGACAATACCTTTTTTAAGGAATTGTGAATTTTTTATTTCCCAAATTTTATCCAGGTGTCTAAATCATTACTATTTGTATAATTAAAAGCTCTCTTTGTTTTGTAAAAAAAACTGCAGAAAAAAACAGGGTATTAATTAAAAAAAAAAAAAGTAATAATTGTAATAACATTGAGAAGAAGGACAAGGACAAATTTTCCCCATAATTTGATTGTGTAAGTAAATTAAATTAGCACATAAAATTTACTTGCAGGCAGAACAATTCTAGACCAAAGAAACAAAGGTATTTGGTTGTTGGCTGGAGCAATTCTCCTATGAAGAAAGGCTGAGAGAGGTGGAAAAGTTCAGTTTGGAGAAGAGAAGGCCTCAGGGAGACCTTATCGTGACCTTTCAGTACATAAGTGGGGCTTATGGTAAAGACACAGACCCCTTTTGTCAAGGTGTACTGTAGTGACAGTACAAAAGGGGCAGTCCTAATAAATTTATATTGGACATGAGGAAGAACATCTTTTAAGAGAAGGGTGGTGATAACCCGGGGAGGGTTGCCCAGAGAAATTGTGTTCAAGACCAGGGTGGATGGGGATTTGAGCAAACTGGTGTAGCAGAGGGTGTCCCTGCTCATGGCAGGGAGTTGGAACTGAGTGCTCTTTACAGGTCCATTCTCACTCAAATCATTCAACTATTCTATGACTTCTTGTAGTAAAGAAGTGATTTATTCAATTTTCATAGCTAAAGACTAAAAGAATATGAAAAACGAGCTTTCTTAAACAGAACGTAAGAGTAACTTAAACAGATATCCTTTTAATGAATTCCCTGTTAAGGAAGCACCAAGGAAATTTGTAACATATATAGGGGTGCACAAAAGACTTCAGAACTTGGAAGATATTTTTTCTTCTTTAGTCCCAAAACATGATTAATTAAAAAAAAAAATCATAATCATTCTCTAGACACATTCAGTGGTAATTGGTATGTGAATCACTGTTCTGTTTTTCCTGTCAATATACACTCTAATTGATTTTTAAAAATTAGAAATGTAATAAGCTATAATCAAGCTAAAAAGTTTTATTTCTATTTATGTCTGTGGTGGATTGACTTTGGCAGACCACCAGGCCCAACCCAGCTACTCTCTTATTCTTCCACCTCAACAAAGGAAGGGAGAAAATAAAACCAAAAAGCTTGGTTTATTTCATTGGTTCACAATAAAAACAGAAAGATCACTTACTGATTACCATCACAACCAAAACCAAAGCAACTTGAGGCAAAATAATTTAATTTACTGGCAACTAAAAATAAAGTAGGATGCTGATAAACAAAAGAAAAACAAAACCACATTTTCTCCCACTTCTCTCCTTCCCTCCCACCAAGTAGCACAAGGGGATGGGGAAACCTCTGGATGATTGAGGTCTGAAGGGACCTCCTGAGATCATCTGGTACAGCCCTACTCTGCTCAGACAGGGACACCAATAGCTGGTTGCACAGGATCATGTCTAGGCAGCTTTGAATATGTCCAGTGATTGACTCTACACAACTTCTGTGGGAAACCTGTGCTCAGTCATCCTCACAGTAAAAAGCATTTCCTGATGTTCAGAAAAAACCTTATGTGTTGTATATTGTGCACATTGCCTCTGGTCCCCACTAAAGAGAGAGCCAAACTCTGCTGCCTTTGTAGCCTCACTTCAGGTATTTTATGCACATTGATGAGATCTCATGGAGTCTTCTCTTCTTCAGCCTCAACAGTCCTTGCTCTCTCAACCTTTCTTTGTAGGCCAGATGCTCCAGTCCTTTTCTCAACCTTGTGACCCTTCCCCACAACTCTTCCCAATTTGTTCATGTCCTTGCTATTCTCAGGAGCACTGAAGTGAACAAAGAACTCCAGGTGCAGCCTCACCAGTGCTGACTGGGAGGGGAAAGACCACCCCCTTTAACCCAGGGACAACACCCCTCTTACTGCAGCCTAGGATGCACAAGTTACACATTCAGCATTGAAAGTGCATTTGTAAAAAATACAAAGACAAAGGTCAACCTCTAGGTTTTTAGCAAGCCATATGGATGAGGGCATATGTGTTTAATGTAGCATCTTATCCAGAGTAATGACAGAAGAATCATTGGGGCATGAAGTCATAACCTGTAGAGAGTTCATCGCAATCATTAATCACTGCACCGCATTCTTTTTTTTTTGCTTTGTTATTTCCAAGATGGAAGTGCTGACAGAAACAAATTTCATTGTTTGTTTACTGCATAAATTAAATTCAAAACACCATCACACCTTGTTGGTGATGGGGGAAGAAAAGCTAAATAGATGATTTTACTTAAAGAGTGAATGTCTCATGAATCTGTGTGTTTCACAAGAAAAAAGAGCATCTCAACTCAAGGTTGCTGGTTGACAGCCAGATTAGACCAGCTAGCACCCAAATTTATCATTATACCATACTTCTAAAGTAAGACTGCTGATGAATATCCAGGTCATAACAGAAAGATGTTCTAGTTGACAAACACATTCTTTAACTTCCTTAGTATTCTTACAATCAACAGCAGAGGACAAGGAAGAATAAAAATGGAAGTCTCAACATTCTCCTTGACAGGGGTGAACTGACTGTACAGAGACACTAAATTGTCATTACTCTTGCTATCCTGTTTTCTGAATAACAATAAGAATAAAATGCATGCTATCTTTGCATGGCAAAAAAAACCAGACCACCCCAAACTTACAATTCCTCATCTCTGCCAATCATCTCCTAGAAACAAAATTTATTTAAAAAAAAAGAAATTATGCATAATTCTAAGTAGTAAGAAGGTCTTTGTATAAATAATTTTAAAAAGAGATAATGTAATATTGTAATTATCATGCAGTTTTAAAAATATGTTCCCTTCTAATTTCAACTTCAAAAGTTTATGCAGCATGGAGTGGAACTTACAAAACAGGAGAAAGGGAGATTTATTTTCTTTTACGCATAAAGATGATTGTTAATTGCATTCCATGAATGGTACTGTGAACACCTTCAGAAAAGGGGTGTGGGGGGGTGTGTGCAGGAATTATGGGGTGTGTTTATTGTTTAGTTTCTGGTTTGTTTTTTTTTCCAGCCAGTGTACAGAGCTAAATAACCAAATAACAATCTAGATATATTTTATAAGCTAGGAAAATATGTTTGGATAATGGCATTGCCTAGAAGCATGTCCTCAGTCCACTATTGTGCCTGTGTTTCAGATAAACAAATGAATTTCAGGTCAGGCCTACGAATCAGCAGCACTGCTGTTTTTAAGTGAAGAATGAGATACTGCAATACCAGTTAGAACAATTTTCTTCTTCTCAAAATGTCACAAATATTTCACTCCCAAATTCCACTTATCTTGATAGAGCCGTCTGTCTTTATGTTCCTTAAGTTACAGCATACTTTCTTAGCAGATGAACTTGGTCTGACTATTGTTTTCTTACTAAGCATCCTTAAGAAAGTAGCTGAAGAAGGATTCAAAATAATTTTCCAAAGTGAATTTTAGCACTAGTGCTTCTGTTGACAACTAGCTATGAAGTAAAAACTCCAGTGTTTAGATGTTAAAAAAAGGACCAAAATTTTTGCCTTTTATGAAAGTAAACTACAGTGAATTATGGCAGCAGACACTCATCACTACTTCTTTAATATGGTTTAGCAGCCTTTTAGCACTGGACAGCACTTTTTTCTCCCAGTACTTGGAGGTCGTTCCTGAATTGGCTCAAGGCACTGTGAGACTAAGATGACTGCAGCCCTCTTTGTTAGATCTTTCTAAAAGGTCAACTATAAACAGAGAAAGGACAAAACACTTCTTGGATCTATAGTTTCTATGGAGTTCAAGCTATCATATAAATCAATAAAGATTTACACCACTTAGTATCAAAAGTCATGCATTAATTATGACATCTTCAATATAATTAGCTTTTTGCAATGTTTATATGAGGTCCAAAGAGAGATTACAATTGTGCAAACACATTACATCCATGGGTAATTTGTCACTAAATACTTAGAATTAAAAGGAGAAGATTTCTAGCTGTTTCAAGTTCCTTAATTGTTATTTCAATTCCCATAATTAATTTTTTCTTTCTAAACTTTAAAAAAAAGATTTATCATCTTTTCCTCAACACTGAGTTACACTGATCCATTTTGATATTGTTTCAATCTCAGCTGGGGAGTGGGGAAGGGAAGCTGCATGAGGTAAAGAAAAACAAACAAAAAATTCAGAATTTCTGCTACATCCCTGAAATCTTAGTCTAATTAATATGCAAAGCATACACAGAGGGTAAGAAAGGACCTATATAATTCAAGGCAGATTAAATGCAGGCCGTTTCAGATGCCAATGATGTCTGTTTCCAATTCTGAAGGACTTTCAAAGAAAGAGGAAATTTGATATTATTTAAGAATGTACATTTAAATTTTCCACATGGAAATGTTTATGTCAGTTGAACAGTCTATTGAGCAACAGGTGAATATGAGCTTAAAGGAATTGTTTTGCACTTTATTTCAAATTTAGAAGTGACATCTCTGACATCAAGACATCATATAACCTGCAAAAAAAAGAATTCTGCAGTGGGTTTCTAAAGACTTTCCAGTAACTGCATGTGTCACAAAAGACATTCCAGAAAACAAAGGTTTAGGTTTGCATGACAAGGCTCAAGTGACAGGTATCAAAATATTTTGATTATTAAGGATGTTCTTTCTCAAAGGATTCAAAATTTAATAGGCTTACTGCTTCTTTGAAATCATCTTAAACATACATGGTACCATTGGAAATTTGCAAAGGTAGGGCAGGGATGTGGGTTTTCCAACACAGAATACATCAGTAAGTTGAGCTCTAAATGCTTTTCCAAACCATTTTCCCAACATTTTCTAGATTACATTAGCTAGAGACCAGATGAGGACAATGTAAGAGCATGCTATCACAAAAGAAATATTAAACTGTTGCCTGTTTATATGTATACTTTAAATAATCTCACAAATGTTTATGATTAGACTTGTCATCAGATTTATCATTAGGAAGAAATACTCTCCCAAAATCTAACAGCTTGTTTTAAGCATTTTTAATTTTCATTTGTACCACAAATTTGCTGCAATTATCTAAGATTTTTATCCAAGACAGGGACGTGCTATGTTTGAGCTCTGCTACATGCTACTAGAGCTGCCCTTTACAGCATCTTTCTTTTGACTTCTACTTTGCTACAGAGCATTCCAAAATATTCAGTGATGGTTCATTAACTCTGTTAGACTGAGCATCTCTTGCATTCTTGCTTGTGGTACCACAGGACAGGGTGAGATAGCAAGGCCCATATGACAGCTAAGATGTGATCAGAAACTCCGGAGGACTAGCTCATAACAAAGGAAACAAGCCATCTGAGGATTTCCCAGTTTTCTGTTCTTCGTATCCTCCTGTATCAGATCTATGTCAAGCTCTAAGTGATATATTTTTGAGAGAAACTGAAACAGTATCTTGTATTTTTTCATGTTTATATGCTAATTAAGGCAGAAGTGTAAACAATAATTTTTTTTTTTTTAACTCCTTGCCACTAGAACACTATTAATTGATATTCACATTAGCCACTTTTAACCATCCAGGCACCACAGTGTTCACAGTGACTTGCTCTGAAAAATGAACCCCCAGCACCACAATACTGATTTTGCAACAAAGAAATTAGTTTCAGCAAATTTGTTAATTAAGCACAAATAAGAAATTTTATTTGGTTTCAGGGAGTTACATTTCTTATTAGTGTCTATCTTCTGCTTTCTTAATATGCAGAATGAGAGGAAGTAACTGCACAGGGTCTGCAAGTGAAAGCTGAAGAAGTAGGTTATAAGATACAAGTCTACAGCACTTTTCATACCTCCTTCCTTTTATTCTCATCTCCTAGCCATGCTAGTTCCTTTCCACACTATTGCCCTGACACCACAAGTCACCTTTCCACACATGTACATGTGCATGAAGCATTTATCAAGCTCTTCCTAGAAAATATTCCACCTTTAACAAGGGAGGTCAAGATTCACAAACACATGGGAGTATTGCAGCTGGTCCTCTGCAGTAATAGGACTCTATTTATTTTTCATGTCTTCTTTTTTCTTCCAATTTCCTTTTGTCACCTGGGGCCAACTTTCCTCTAACAATTTTCTGCTTTTCCAGAATTTTGATATCTCAAGGCTTGTCCCTATGAAAAGAAAACTGTCCAGGGAATATGTAATCCCAGACTTGTAAAAGCTGCAACTGTTACTTTATGGTATAGATACAATTTGCTGTACAAAAGTAGTAAAATGTCTTTGAAATGGAAGCAAATAAAACCTGTGGAATGAGTCAGGGATCATAAACACAGGATGGCTTTACTCACCCACCGTGTGTGATTCATTTTGTTGAGAGCTGACAACATAGCCTGAAAATAAACCTTTTCCCTTGCAACAGTTGCTGTAGCATACCTGTTACATTCCTAAAATATACTTACAGTAGTTACAGCACAAAGCTGTACAGATAATTTAGAGCTTTTTTTTTGTGCACAGCTCTTTTGTTTGCTCTTAATTACTTCTGATGGTGCAAGTGTCCACAACCATAAAAAATATCAGGCATGAAACACACAGCATCACATTTATGAATCGGCTGCTGCACTCGAATGCATCTAGCAAGTTTTCCTCCATGTGTTGTCATTTCCGGTGGCATAAACACACCTGAGAGGGAGAAGTGCTTCAAAGAAAGCCTACTGAGCCTACCGAGGGCATCTGGCACAACTGATGTTCTTCACCCTAAGGATTAATACAGGGCATGCTCCTGTGTTCCTTCTACATAATTATAAATATACTTTTCTGCCTGCCCCTTAATGATCACCTTAAATTTACCACTACATTCAGGCAAAATTAATGTCTAGCTTAATAGCAGAAATCCCTACTTTTCTTATTGAAATCCTATCTAAACCAGCTACTTCAATGATACATGTTGTACAAAGACAGAGATAATTATTTTATGGTCCATCCTCAGAAGTTGTCTAGATTTGAAACACTCCTGAAAGACTAATCAGCTCAATATATTTTTTCTGGGCAAAATACTTTTTTCCCATGGCAAAAAAAAATATTTTTTCCTGTCAAATACTTGATGTCTGCTAATGTTAAACTGAACAGAAGTATCTTTTTAAATTACAGTTTCCAAAAGAAGCCCTTCAAACACAAAGAGACAGTATTTCTCAAATATTTTCATTATTTAGAAGAAAATCTGAATAAAAATTTTGCACATTACATCCAATAATTCCTTTAAAGCACAAACAAGTACAAGTCTACTTTCAGAAAGGACTCAGTGATCCTTGTGAGATCCTTCCAACTCAGAATATTCTGCGATTCTGTGAAGGTGGCTTTGCACATGTCTTCAATTGCTCTCCACCTTCAAGATAATGGTATGACATAATAATATTGCAAGTACATTGCATTACCTACCTTCTATGAAAACAGAACTCAAGGGGAGCTGAGGAGCAACAGTTGTGTTTTTGCTGCCTACAGCAATATTCAAACGCTTGTACATTCTAGAAAAGTGTTTTAAGGCTTTACTAAGCTAGAACATTTATCTTCACACCTTATACCCCAAGATTTTGGGGTGTTAAATGCACAGGGTAGACACTTATGTTTATTTTCCTTACCCAGAAAAACAGACATGATAAAAAAAAGAAATCAACATTTGACAAATACTCTAAGCTACCTATCAATTTGGAATCCCCACTCAAGCTTCCTGATTTTGAAAGGTGTACTTCATTTCTTGATAATATATCTTGTTCCTTTCTTCAGGCAATAAAGCACTGATACAAGCAGCTAAACAGTGTTAAAATATCTTTGAAAATTTTATCTGATCCAATGTTGCTTTAAGAAAAATCCTGACTGACACGGGGCTGAGAAATAGCATAAAAAATGCATTAAAAAACCATCACAGGATCTGATCTATAGAGACATGAGAGTAAGTATTATTTCCTCAGAAAAATTAGTGAGTCAAGAGCAGGAAAGAGGAGATCATCATGATTAACTTGACTGATCCTCTTGCATAGCAAAGAAACAAAAACCCCAAACAAACAAACAAACAGAGGACTTCATCTATTCTTTCTGTACACATCACCCAATATTTACTTAAACTGTAATATTAAACTTGAAAGGTACTCAGTCTTTACATAAAATAGTCATGTGATGAATAATCCTTCACCTTAGAAAAGCAGCTTAATTTTAATTAATAATAATAAGTGTTATAGTTTCAGTATCAATACATGTTTCCATATTTGTATTCTGCCTACAATTCAGACAAGGTTTGTGCCTAAGGAGTAATGTGACTGTACATGACACTAATGCTGATACCAGTGACACGGTAGTGCAGTTTTGCCTCAGAATCAATGTTAATTTGTCAAATTTTCAATCCTTTCTGATAAAGGGAAATTTTGCAATGCAAAATGGCAAATGTTAAAACCTTACCATATAAATACTAATTCAAAAGACAGCATCTACTCAGAATCCCCTAATTCACGTAGCATAACTCATTAATTATATTATACTCCAATATAGATTAGAATTTAAATACTAGGTCTGCACCATCTTGTAGTTTGGACTATATCAGAATAACTCCATTAGTTGTAGGAAATTGTAGGCTATTATCTGATGGATGTACAATAGACTATTCCACAAGCACAGACAGAACGTTTTAAGAGCACTTAAAAAAAAAATAAAAGAATCAGATTCACAGAGGGAATTCTTCTATATAACAACTGCTCTTCCTTATTGTTCCTACATGTTCATATTTCCTACAAACTTGCAAAGAAATCCTTTGTTCATCTTCCACAAAGATTTCTAGGCATGCAATTCAGAATTCTCTCTTGTTGACTGCCACATGTATCCAAGAAAACAAGACCTGGGGTGTAGTCTTACCAAAATATGCTGCAATTTAGCTGGAAAAAAAAAAAGAAAGTATTCTACGACAACCCAAATGTATGGACAAGAGTTCAGGCCAGAAGAAAATTATAACAACAGACAGCTGTATAAAATAAGACATAATATGCATAAGTAACAGCTCCAACGCTGACCATGCCTCACTTGCAATTTTGATGGCAGAGCTCTACGTATTTCACCACCATTTAGAAATAATTCAGAAAGTAATTTTAAAAATCATCATTTGAGGGCTTGGTTATTATATTAAAATCCAGTAGGAAAATTAAATGCTCTTAAGAATAAATTTCTTTATCATTTGGCTCACAGAAACCACCTAGAGGATTTGATTTTTTAATTCAGTGAATGGCTGTATATAATAGCACTTGTTAGTGAAAAAATACCAAATCCATGCAAATATTTTGACAGCCTGTAAACACCACAATGCAGTAAAAGCTCTGCTCTTGCTTGTGAAATAAAAACCTGAGAGTCACAAATTATATTTAAGTTATGGACCCTTTGATATGAGAAGTTGAACTGAAGAAATATCTTCAGATAGTGGACTTTTCATTTGGTCCAAGGTAAGAGATGACACAAGTTCTTAAATTTCAGCTGGTTGTTGGTTTTGGGTATTATTTGATTAGGTTTGGATTTTTTTGTCTTTAGAACAAAGCAAGGAATTTATCTTCTTTGATTTACCTAAGTCATGCTGCTTTCTATTAATCTAAAATAAAACAATAATAGAAAGCTATCCATTTGCATGTATACTTGTAGAAATCTGCAAAACATACATCTCAAAGGCAGCAGAGCAAAGAGATTGCACTTTTTCTAGAAACCACCTACATCTTCTTTCACACTCCCATCGCAAAAAGCCAGATACATTCTTTTTTTTTTTTAACAGATTGCTTTATGAGGCCTTTGTGAAAAAAAGATGGAGAACTTCAGTGAGCCAGAAAAAAATGTAGAGATTTTAAATCTTACATATATTTATGACTCAATAAAGACAGAGAGCAAGAACTGGAATACATTTTGTGTATGTTTTAAGTGGTTTCATCACCAGTCCATAAACCTCCAGTCAGAAGGAAACATGACAAAACTGTATTTTCCCACTGAAATAATCTTAAATTCTACTGAAAACCATCCCTAGCTATTTTTTTTTTCAGTTTAACATTTGATAAAGAAAAGGGCAGAATTTGTACCATGAGTGAAAGCTTATGTCTAGTATAGGTTTCTTTGTTTTTCCAGTTTTCACAGTTTATCTGACGTCACTTGGTATTATTAAGCAATCATTTGAATAAAATACAGAAGTTAACTAATCACTTAAATGTGAGTCATAGGCACTAGACTTAGGGAGTGAGAATATAAAGAATGTTGTTTTCATTCCCATCATACAATTTAGTCGACAGTATTTTCACAATAGTTCAAATGGCACCAGTTAATTCATTAATTCATTAATTCATTAGCCACCTTCCTGGATCCTTCCCCCTGAACCTGGGAATTGCAGGAAAGCTCTTTCTCCGGTACAGTATAACATTTTTTGTGATCAGTATGACATATTATACTTGAGAGATGGGGAAAAATTAATCTCTGAATGTGAGCCTATGCCACAAAGTCATTGTCATTTCATGAACTGCCCATGATTTTTCTACATATTTGTAAGAGACTGACAGCTTGAATAAAAAAAACAATTTTGGGAAACCAAAGACTTCTGAAATAAGAAGGTCATGGATAGTTACCGAAGTACTATGGGACTTGCCAGTAACAGGTCTGGCAGCAATGAGGAATGACAGCTTGTTCAAGGGATACTCTGGCCACTGTCAGTGGGATGGCAAGATGAAGTAAGGCAAAGGCCAGAGACTCTCTCCATCTGCCAGCAGCCTGGCTGAATTAACTCAGCACACGAGCCCATGAAACACGCGTCACCTGCACATCTCTCTGAGGCTCTCTTGATGTTGTTTCATTTGGATTTGCACACTGAACAAATAGCACTCCAAGTCTGAAACACTCAGATTAGACTGCTTTACCGGCAACATAGGAGAGTGTCATTCAACATGATTTTGTATTTTGGTAAAAAGAGGAAAGTGAAACTAAACACAACCCACACAACCCCAGTCTTCAGAGCTGAATACTTCTTACTTCCTTATCTTACCATCATCTAGAAGTGTCCAAGATATAATACAGCCCTCAAGCCAAGGATCCACAACATGGCCCTATTTTGCAAATAGTACTGCCATCTACAACTCTTATACTACAAGTCTGGTCCTCTAGCACTCCTGCATTCACCACCTCCAGGGTCTGCCCCTACCCCTTCCTCTTTTCTCCTAAACTGCTTCTTGTCTAAAATAATTTAGCCTTAGTTATTAGCACCTCATCCACCACAAGCAGGCCTTGGCTGCAGTTTCTCAGGCGAGTTTCCCTGAGGTTTAACTCCCTGATTCTGCAAAAACCTCACTCTTGGCCCCTCCAAGCCTGGCTGCCTCCTCAGCAAATGCAGCCAGGACCACCAAAATACTCCCCCTACAGCAAATCCAGCAGCAAACCAAACCCCCCACTCCGGCACCCAGGCAGGTGATAAACAAACAAGAAGGTACATGGCCACAGCACAGGCCGCTAAAGCGAGGGTCCCACAAAAGAGTAGAAAGCAAAACAGGTGACTCGAAGGGCTCGCCCCGCCTCCCCACAGCCCACTCCTTGCCACTCCCTTCCCCCACGGGCCAGGAGATGGCTCCCACAGCCACACCACAAGGAGGGCACAAGACTGCCCTCCATCACCCTGGCTTCTGCCCAGCTGTACTCCCTGGGCCCCCAGCTGTCCTGTGGGTGGCACAGGTAGCTCCTTCCCACACTAGCAGCAATTTTCCAGAAGGTTCTATAGGCAACACCTCGACCTCCAGCTGCAGCCTCCAGTCCCAGACCTGGCCCTGGCCCTCAGCCGTGTCAGAGTGTTACTCACCCAACAGAGGGAGCCTTGGCTGGGGGCTGAAACAAAGCAACCTTTCCTTTGCACTCCTGCAAGGGACATTCAGCTACAGTCAGTAGAAATGTGAGACATGTCCATATTTTGCTCTCTGCTTCAGTGGAATGGTGGCATTGCATCCAACACATTTAAGGGAAGTAGTTTTCTCTAACTTGAAGCCACCCTAACATCAGCTTCTTGTATCATTAAACCAATTATGTTATTGATGAACACATCTATCAGAGTCTCATAGGTTAAAAAGAGATACTTCTTCTTATTAAGTTGTATTCAAGCACAATCAGTTTCAACTACAGCCTCTCACATCTCTGTAAGAAGAAAATGTTAGAGAGGCTGGTGGATTTTGTTTGTTTGGTGAATATTTATCAACACGGGAACAGATTTCCTCAGCTAGAAGAAAACATTAATGACTAGTTCATCCTCTAGTTTGCCCAGAAGGGTGATCATTATAAATTACTTTATTGACTGATGGTTCTGCTCCGCACCCTGAGCTTCAGTGGACTGAGTAATCAACATGCTAAACGCAGGTAAGGGGGTCATTCACAGCAAAATTTTGCTGCTGGACAAGAAAACTGTTTTATCCCGATGCCTAGTTTGTTTCCATTTCAGTTTTCTTGGTGGATAAATTTTAATTTTTAGAATCGTGGAGCATTGGGACTTTTCAATTTCCAAACAGAAGCTTCTGACTTGTGGTTATATAGTTATATATGCTGATATCTATAACTGTAGATATCTATATGCACTTGTTTGTGTGTGATTACTTGTAAACCAATTGTAGCTGTAATTCCCATGGAGGTTACATCTTTGCATGTCAAATGCAATTCTCAGGCTAGATAATGCATAGGAAAATAGGCAAATTTCAAATTAAGGCACTAGAAAACTTATTTGAATTTGATTAATATTTTTATTCTCGCAATACATTAAGGGGACTATTATCTAGGTAATTCTAAAACTACCCTTGAATCATTCATTCTGTAATTGGCAAAATCACCAATATTCAAAGGAAATTTAAAACAAGTCTTCGAGTTTTAGTAATTTTTAATGTAAGACTACATTGAGAAACCAATGCTGCATGATAAAAGACGAGCATAGTTATCCCTACATTATTCCAAAGTTCAAACTTAGACCTTGAATGTTTTGTTGGTTTTAATAATATTTAATTAAATCACATTTAATTAAATTAATTAAATCATACTTTTAAAGTATGATTTAATCCATACTTGGTAGTATGACATAAATCATTAATCTCTGATGATATAGATACATTAAAGATTATTTCACATCCTGAAAGTTTTATGCTATGTAGAACACTTTCAACAGTATTTTGGGTCTTCCTGAGTTTTATGAATTATATCTAGAAGAATTATATTTACTCCTTTTCTCTAAAAGCATAACACCTCTAGGACTATTTTGTTCCAGAGAAGAGAATGGGAGAAAGATGGCAGAAATGTCCATTAAGGCAAAAGAATAACATGTAGATTTGTCAGAAAATATAACACGGATTGAAAAGTGGCATATTTCTTTGGTCCTTGTCAAGACTAACAATCCTATGTGTACAGTTTGTGTTAAAGAATTGATTTATTGTTTGAGAAAGAATTGTAAGGTCAAACAACAATAAAAATCAGGGCCTTCTTTACATCTTGCTTTTCATTTCCCTAGACAAGGAACTTTATAGAGAGAATTTTTTTCATTATTTATTAAAAACTTGTTCAACGTTGTTAAGAATATATATTTTTTTGCATCTAATATTGTGAATACTGCTCAGTGTTAGGTACAAGGAACAGCACTTGTGTTCATGAGGATAAAAAGTCTCTGCAAACACCACAGTGTGGTACAAAATCACAAAATTAAATTACAGCTGGCTTCAATACTTTAAAATATAATGAAATAAGAATAATTAAAGGTTGTGGAAATTACTATGACAACTTATCATCTGACATATGGTACATTAGCCAAAATTTATATTCTTCTTTATGCCAGAAGAGTTTTCTAGCTCAGAGGAAATAACCATCCTGATTCTTGGAACATTGGAGGCAAATGATGTTCAGGATCTGATTTCAAGAGTAGACTGCCTGTGAGAATTAATGACTTATACTTAAGTTATTTAATCAATGACTTTGATTATCCATGCTATTTTTTGGAGGATAGGTGTTGTGGTGCATGTGGTGGTGGCCACAGCCGCAGAACATTCAGAGGACTGGTGGACAAGCCTCCAGAACACCAAGGTCTAATCCTTATCCCTTGGTTACGGCGAGTTCCCATGTTCCTAATGGTTCTTAGTTTACATATTTTAAGTTTATGGGTTTAGGAGTTCGCCACCCAGTTTTATGTATAAGTTCATGTTTATGTATTTTTCCTAGTTGCTTATGTATTAGTTCTGGAAAGTTCTTCCTTCTTTGATGCCCCCATTGATCTACTCATGTAATTCCCTCCCTTAAGTTATCCCTATTGGATATTCCTCTCTTATCTCCTCCTCCTCAGTCGATCCCCATTGGTTGTTTCCCTTTGTTCCACCCCCGTATAAAATACTGCGTTCTCCTTTATCCCTGGTCTTTGTCCCTGGACTCTCCACCTGCAGTAAACCAGCTGGAACCTATACAAAGACCTCTCTCTCGTCCTTTGCCTCCGCTGATGCTTTTACATCATCTTTGTTTGGGGCTCGCTCCTTGTGAAGGAGCCAGCTTTCCCTGCACGCTGCATCTGACAGCAAGGACGTCTGCAGCTGGACGCTGTGCTGCCTCGGGCAGCCCCAACAGTGTAAGTAAGATAGGGATGAAATTTCCAGCATACTCTGCATTTTATCTGAAATCAAACTAAGAGTGGTGGATCTAACAATTGTTTGAGATCTCAAAAGAAAATTATGTAGTGACTGAGTTGTGCATACATATGTATCTATAACGAAAGAGAGATTTTAGAAAGTGTCATGTAAAACAACAGCCATATATCTTATTTAGGTTCAAGATAATACTACCAAGACAACGTTATTTGTTAAATATGTCATAGTTTTGCTTACTGCTGTTTTTTTAAAAAGGTAGTTTAAATTTTGTAAGTAGACTGTCATAATCTCCCAGTTCAATCGCTAGCTATAGTTTGAATTTAGTTGGGTTTTTTTTATTCCTGAAAGATTATACTTTAATGTCCATAAGACTTCACATACTGTATTTCCAGATACATATTATCATTTCTGAGAGTAGGGCACCTGATATTATGTTGAATTTTCCTAGTTGACACATATTGAGAAAGTGCAAAAGTGCAGCTAAATCCAGAGTGGTTCACACATCATCTACAATGAAAGCATGCATACAGGATGACCTAATTATATTTAATTTCAAATCCAAGTAGATGATTTATTGAAGGGTGTGGAAATTAAACAAATTCATTAATAAAGTAAAGGTCTTTCAAAAGGCAGAACAGTATATTCTGTCCACATGAGATATTTATCTAATTAAAGTGTAGACACTTAAAACTTTAGTGACTAGAGATTCAACAACTAAAACACCGACCAAAAAACTCCACAAACAAGTAAAACCAGACCCCTCAAATTCTTCAACATTCTTATCGCCCAAAAAGATGAAATTCCAAATTACTACAGACTTCAATGGCTGACCTTATGTTCTTTTCTTAATAAAAGATACTACCTGTTACCTGCTCTGCCCACTCTATCCCGCCACCTTCTCCCAAAACAAGAAAGAAAAAAAGAAAAAAAATGCCATTGAAAAGGAGGAAAAACCCAAGAAAAGTGGTACAGACTTTGATGCAGACTTTGATAAATAAAATTTAAAAAGGAAAGGAAAGGAAAGGAAAGGAAAGGAAAGGAAAGGAAAGGAA
>NW_024582056.1:5476635-5548417 GCF_017639235.1 Corvus kubaryi | reverse complement strand
GGAAAGGAAAGGAAAGGAAAGGAAAGGAAAGGAAAGGAAAGGAAAGGGAAAGGGAAGGAAAGGGAAAAGGAAAAAGAAAAAGAAAAAGAAAAAGAAAAAGAAAAAGAAAAAGAAAAGAAAAAAAAAAGAAAAGGAAAAGGAAAAGGAAGAGAAAAAGGAAGAGGAAGAGGAAAAGGAAAAGGAAGTAATAAAGATTATATCTGGTCCTGGACACAGGAGACTTGCAAAGAAGTTTTAGTTTTGAAATAGGTATCTTCAGCACAAAACACTTGAAACTGTGCCATCTAAGAAAATGACAATACTTTTCAGCACAAGTTCTAGACTTGCAAAATTGTGTAAAATCAATGGCAAAATTATCAGGGACCAATAACCTCTCCAAATACCATGCAGGCTGAAATAGTTGATGCCGTCAGTGTCACGTAGGTTTTTTTTTTTACTTTCACATACATGCACATTTGCTACATGCAATATTTTCACATACTGTACAGCATCTCTCTCTGGATTTTAGCACAAATCTAAAACATCTGCAGGTATCTTATGGAAGTGAAGATGATGAATAGTTATAGAAGTAGGAAAGACTGTAATGATATTCCTCAGATATGCATAGATAGAAAGATTGGTCTACAAATCACTGTCTGGAAAATGTTCATGGCTAAAGTATTCTTTGATTCCTCTTAAGAATGTTAAGCTATGACAGAGTCAAAGAAAATACATGATGGTAAACCAGAATGGAGATTCACAGTATATAATTTATTTCTTGGTAAATGTCTGTATGTGTACTCTTATGCCAATGTTTATACGAAGTAAAGAAAGATACCTCTCCTCGAGGAAAGTAGTTTGAACTGTTTTGCATGACAAAACCTTGTGGTTGAGTTAATTGTGGCATCCTGTGAATCTTGACACTTACTCCTCCAACTCACTAGTGTGTATCAACCACACAAAGTGACAACAGTTCTTGCAGTAGGGCTTCTCCAAAATTTTTAGGCAGGAACACTTAGTTATAAAAACAGGTGAAGAAGTTAATGAGTTTCAGATACTTGTATATATGTATGAACAAAAAATAATTGGTAGAAATCTAGATGCCTAAGAGAATTATAGAATCATCAGACAAAGGATTTTCATTTAGATTGATATGTAATCATAGTTGGACAGATTTTATGCATATTTTTCTCTCTGTGTAACATAATTTCATTTAATTCTTTAAAGTTATTAAGAAGTTTTATATGTCCCGGCCATGTTGCATTTGCTGCACTAGGGCAAGACATTGAAAATATGACCTAGAGCGGGGAGGAGATTGTACCTCACATTGGAAGCAGGCATGTATAATTATTTAGTTGTTCCCCTTGAAAGCAAAGTCACTAAACTGTGTCACTTTAGAGTAAGGTACAACTCCAGTTTGAACGATTTTCTTAAACAGTACAAAAATTGTGACAAGAACTACTAATTGTATATCTGCATCATTTCACTCATGTTGTCTTCCTGATCCCATGTATCTGAGAGTTAGTCAGATAAAGAGCTGTAAGCCTTTCTCCAAGGTCCTAGAGATGTTGTGGCATCAAATGATATATGGATACAGACTGCAAAAGAAACATCTTTTCCCAGTGTTCTCTCTGATCTTCAGAATAATGTCTGCATGACACATCTGCTTGATCATGGTCCTGGTCATGCAATTCAGGGATGATTTTCCATTTTTGATAGACACTTTCGCACTTTGCTCCAACTTTGCTGGTGATAAACTACCTCATAACAGCTGTAATCCTAGGCACTGGCATTTGTTTTATTGGCATAAATTAATAAATAGCACGTACTGATGACATTGCCATAATTTTGCTAGTTAGATTCTATACATATATACTGGTGTATGACAGTGCCTAGAATTAATGGACAAACATCCAAGAATGAGTCCCTTGAATATTATCCAAGCTTACCTGAAGGTGCTTCAAATTTCCTGTCTTAAAATAAGGCAGGAAACTTGAAACTACATTTCCCCATCAGAAGTTAATTATGATTTCATTTAAGAAGAGGGGTTCAAATTCTGGTTCCACCCACAGTATTAAGAAGATATAGTCTGTTATAAGTTAAACTAAAAATAAATATGAAGGATATGTTTATATTATTTAATCCAATTCAATAAAATGCACCAGTAGCAGGAATTTTCAGATGATTTTGTTCTTATTTACACTTGAAAGTTGCAACATTAATCTCAGAACTGTCCTTACACATATCAGTACAGCTGTGTTGCATAGAATTAAGAACTATTAATGAGTCGTAAGAAGCCAGGAAGAGCAAAACACTATAATTTATATTCAGTAGTGTTTAGAAGTTGATGAATTCTATGTACCCCTAAGAAAAACAGACTACTAGAACTAAACTTTATAGTATTTAAAGGAATATCATGTATTTTTCCTTTCTGGTATACATAATTTCCATATGCTGCAAAACATTCCTACTGTCATTGATAAGTATTCTGGGCCACAAAGAGCTTCTACCTTCTGATTATTACATAGTATTAGAAACAAAACCAATGTTTCACTATATTCAAGGAAAAATTTTATCATCATTTACTAATTTTTGACATTTAATTTTGTTCACCTTTAACAACTTGCCCAAAAGTGAATTTGACAGGGGTTTGGTGTGGGATATTTTTTGGTGGGTTTTTTTTGTTTGTTTGTTTGTTTAGTTCATTGGTTGGTTGGTTTGTATTGTTTTTCTGTTCAATATCTGATAACTGGAGGGAAGAAAAAAATATTTCAGTCATATATCCCAAATCAGTCACAAAAAGTTCTGAGGGAAAAAAGAAGGTGTATAAATAGTCAAGGTGTTACCATAGCTTTGTCTCTGCTGAAAGCACATTAATTCTCAGTGTTACAGATCTGCCAGAGGACAATGAATTACTTCTCACTATCAACTGCTCTGCAGAACTTTGTTCACTCACTTTATACTCCACAGACCAGTGTTAATAGTCACTGATCAGAGCAGGATTTATCCATGTCTTGTTCCAGAGCCAAACATAATCCGTGTTTTGCAAAGCAACAACACTTTTGACTCACTTCTAAGTTTTGAAATTCAAGCAAAGCTAAAAATTTAAAGAGCTTTTCTCAAAACTGTACTGTGTGTTTTAATGGTAGCTAGTTGCATGCTGCTACCACATCACAGCATTAAAGCAGATTATGTGAACAAACTGTTTTCAATATCAGGGAAAATAGTATTTTGTTAGAATCGTGGCATGTAATGCTCTGCTGATCTGCATTTCTTGGTGACACCTGTCTTTTAACTTGGACCCTCAAGTGGCTTCACAACCAAAAAACCCTTTCTTTTTATGGAACTCAGGGAACATGTTTGGGTTCTACATGGCTGTGTTACTAAAAATTGCAAATTTTCCAGAACAGGGGTATATTCTTCTTTACAGACAGTAAAATATTCTTGTCTTTACAAACAGTAAAATATAAGCTCAAATATAGGTATATGCACACATATATGCACATATATAATAGCGTCAAATCATAGAATGGCTTGGGTTGGAAGTGACCCTAAAGATCATCTAGTTCCAACACTCCTGCCATCAGCAGGGATGACACCATATGTGTGTGTGTGTATATATATATATATATATATTTTTTTTTTTTTTTTTTTTAGGTTTTTATGCAAATTTGAGGAAGCTGCGGGCTGCTGTTTTAGTGCAATTTCATTTGCTATGTAATTTTTTCCAGTAAAAATAAAAAAAAAATATTTTAAAACCAGCAGATTTTGCTTTTCATTGTATTATGATGTGTATTTTAGATTACATTGTTATTACTTCTCTTTAAAATATTTCAACAGTACATATATTAATTGCTTTTGCAAACCTCTCTGCTTCTAATATCTAGTAATTTGAATTATTCCCCTCATATATTATAGAAAACATGAAATAGGAAAAAGAAATTAAGTATTTCTTATTTGAGTACATGTCTGAAGAACTGCTTTTTCAGCCTTTAAACATTCATCAGAGATGAATTATTTATTCATGCTTAATAAAGCACCCCAGACTGTTGCAGTTTTCATTAGCTGAAGTGACTTCTGTCAACTTTGAGTGACTTCTGTTTGCCATAATAATACTTTACATTTACACAACAGTTTTTATTCAAAAGTATTTCAAAGTGCTTTGCATAGTGTGTTTATATAAGGGATAAATTAACCAGCCAGTAAATTATAGTTACCTCTGGAGTGACGCTCTGCAGAAACTTTGTGCCAGAATCTTATATGGGTTTAATTTTTATCTTTTACATAAAATTTCATTGATTTCAAGGAAGCAGAGCATACAATTGAATTAAACTGTTTTATAGAGAAGAAAAGAGTCTTATTGCTAGGGTGCTTGACTCCAACCAAGAAGTGGTCTCTGTTCTTTGCTTCTGCTACACACTTCCTGTCATTCTTCCTGCAATTTGCTTGGGCCTTAAATAAAGTCATAGTATCATAGAATATCCTGAGTTGGAAGGAAACCAAAAGGATCATCAAATTCCAACTCCTGGCCCTGCACAGGACAGCCTAAGAATCACACCATGTGCCTGAGAACATTGTCCAAAGTCTTGAACTCTGTCCGGCTTGGTGCTGTGACCACTTCTCATGGGGAATGTGTTCCAGTGCCTGACCATCCTCTGGATGAAGAATATTTTCCTAATATCCAACCTAAACCTCCCCTGACACAACTTCATGTCATTCCCTCAGGGTCTGTCACTGGTCACCACAGAGAAGAGATCAGTGTCTGCCCCTCCTCTTCCCTTCATAAGGAAGTTGTAACTGCAATGAGCTTTCCCCTCAGTCTCCTCTTTTCCGGGCTAAACAGACCAGGTGACCTCAGCCATTCCTCGTATGCCCTGCCCTCCCTTCCACCTTTCATCATCTTTGTGACCCTCCTTTGGATGCTTCCTAATGGCTTTATACCTTTCTTACATTGTGGCACCCAAAACTGCACACAAGACTCCAGGTAAGACCACCCCAGTGCAGAGCAGAGCAGGAAAATCCCCTTCTTTGACTGGCGGGTGGTGCTGTGCCTGATAAATTACTAATACTAATGCCATCTCAGCTTTGGTGACTGTTCATGTACATAATTAATTACTTGAAATGCAAGCAAGCCATAGTTAACTTTAGCCACCTTTTAGCAATGAAAAAGCCCTCTTCTACTAACAGGAAGATAATTTGTATGATGCTGAATTTGCAATGTGCTAATAATATAGCTAATGAAGATCATCTTCTCTGAGTTTGAAGCATCAATTATCTGTCTCAGAAATAATACTTGATTTATTCCATATTTTTGACAATTTCATTATATTGCATGACCCCTGTCTGTGCAGAGCAGTAAACAAAGTGTCTTGAGATCCTGTTTGGAATTTATAGATGCTGTTTAGCAGAACAAAGTTCTTCATTGATATGTCATACGATAATATAATAGGATGCAAAAATAGAGAGATTATTCAAATGTGTAGTAAAACCAGGAAAGAAAATAATTTTTTATCTTGATGATTTTTTTTTTTTATTCCAACTTGGTTAGATTATACTCCTTTGTTGTGAATGTCAAGTATCACAAAGTGTGTCAGTCCTTTTTATTTTCTTTTTTTTCTTGAATGGAGTTGGTACTATTGGAATCTCTCCAAGCTAAACAATATAAAATAGCAAGTTGGTTCAGGGTGGGTAAAATAATTTACCAACTTGGGATTTTTTTCTTTCATGTATGGCAGGAATAAAAAAATTCTTCAAAACTGGAACAGGTGGACAATTATTTTGCTTGTCTTTTGATACTCATGTTTCTCCTGGCATCACCTCAGCATGATACTGCAGTGTTTACAACTTCCTTGCTTTGCTTTAAAACAAATTAAATTCCTGTCCTTAGCCTGCATTAGACTATTCTATAGTTCTTTCCAAGGAATCCCATAAGTAACCATACAAAGTTCACAACCCCACAAGAAATAGTACAAACTTCACAACTGCTTTCAGATACAGTGTTGCAATGAGTTTACAGAAACTAAAGGGTAATAGGCAGAAAAAAGGTGTTGGAATTTGCTCCAGAGTAACTATGGTGTAGCTCCTCATATGAGTAAATGTTTTCAGAATTGAAACTTTCTTGTTTCATGAAATAAGGAGTGACTGAAAAATCCTGGTCACATACTTAGCCCTTCTGAAAGCAAGCTGTGTAAGGGAAGAGTATGTCACCTCTAGATACTCTAAGTTATTTTCAGTACAGTGTAATAGTACTCAACAGAATTTTTTTTTTTAGTGGTAGTTGCACCATTGTTCATAGTTACTGGAATAAATAAGCTCTAGCTTCTTGGACAGAAGTGGTGCTTCATAATCAGGCTCTTAATTAGATTTAGTAATTCCAGGGATTACTTCAAAGTTTTTGCTGAACATGTTCCCTGTTTCTCCTTTATGGCACATAAAGTAACTTCTAGACATAACCATTAATTCACAGTAAAAGTTTTTAATTATGTGCAATAAAAAAAAACCAAAACCCAAAATAAACAGGACCGTCTTCAACAAACAAACAAAAAATAGAGAGATTTTTAGTTGTTCTGTATTATTAAAATGGTCTACACCCAAAATAATTATTCAAGTAGAATTTTTTTGGTAACAAGTCTAGTAACTAGCTATATCTTTTTATTGCAGCTTGCTGTGTGATATCATAGGAGTAAAGAGCCCCCTAATGGCTTTAAGTTAGCTAGGAAAATAAAAATAAATTTCACATTCTGTAAGTTCAAGCTGGAAAGAAATGCAACATTAATTTCAAAAAGGTCAAATTAATCTTTTGAGAAAAAGGTGACATAACTGAATCAGTTTAAAGTGTTGCAAAAAGTCCAGATTAACATAAACAAAATCAAAGACTTGAAAGAAAATGCACAGTTTGTGCTGTGTAAACTCTTAACACTTTCTGATTTGAGTTTTTTTCATCTATTTTTTTTTTCTGAATCTTACAAAAGAAAATGCTTACAATATTTAATGTGGAAATTAATAATATATGAGTAGAAAAACATCTTATGAATGTAAGCTTAACTAATTGTTTGGGTTTCTGATTCTCTTTTGCACTTAAATAGAATTAAGGTGCAAATGAAATATTCCCATTGCAAAAATAAACACTTTTTAGTGTTATTTGGAGTTTCATGTCTTGGATGTAACCTGACTAGTAACAGACACTAATTGGAGGAAACAATACTGCTGTCTTTGAAATCATAGAACTACCATGATTTTTTTCCTAATCAGAAAATTATAAGGTATATTTAAAGAGCATGGGTATAGTGAACAAGAGTTTTCAGAGAGAAAAGAGAGATATTAATAAGAGCTGTAGGAAATCTTTTGAGCATGCATAAAGGAATATTTTTTGCTAGTCAAACTGAACATGAGATATACTGAGGCAGGCCTTAAGCTTTGTAAGAATACAAAGTGAATTAGACATTCAATTATCTTAGCTCCTTATAAAATACAGTCTATGCTTGGTAGATCTAGCCCTCAAAACCCATGTCTTTGTCTTACTGTTAAAATTTTCAGTCAGGTAATTAAAATGTAAAGGGTTTCTTTCCATTATTTATGGTCCGATTCTGCGCTCTAACTCCATAGTCAATGTATGGAGTGCTCACCTTTGGCACCATTTTAGGTAGTAAAATACCACTCAGTAAAGCAATGGTGGCAAAATGTGCCCCCAGGAGAATTTCTGGCTACCTGGAAAGAGTTTCAGAAGGGAACATTGAAATTGCTGACATTTGTGTATATAAGAAACAACATAAACACTATTCATAGAGAAGAGATAAGGTATTAAAACAGCACAGATGCTATAGTTTAAGTAAGCCTTAATGAGCCTTAGGCTCATTAGTGTAGTTCCTGTTTTGCCAGTGCTTATTCATATGATACTTTATAGAAGATGAAGCTTTCTCTTAAGCATTGCATATTTTATTCATGGGGTCACTTAGATACCCCCTTAAAATTATTGTTAGTTTTTAAAAAAATCTGTATATATACCTAAGCTCCTCAATTTTTATGTCTTTTACAAATTATAAATAATCATTTTGACAACTCCACTTCTCATTTGGGTTTCTGAGAAGTCATTAAGTATTTAAGTATGGTGTTTTATGGAAATTTATTAAAAATTTCTTGGTAAAGGAAGAGAAGAATGTGCTTTTCTGCAGTTGTGATTCTTTTGTCATTGGATAAATTGGATTACATGTAGGTGCACATTCTAGCAGCAAGACCTTGCTATAGGCAGTTTCTTAACTGGCCAAAATATTGGAACACTGTACTTGGCTGGGTCAAAATCTACTTAAATGCTAGCATTAATAGATTGATGCCTCTACTTCATCCAGAGGGAATAATCACTGTAGCTGGCATAGGAAAAACTCTGCAGTTTGGAGCAAGAAGCAGAGTGCACAAACTGATGAGGAAGTTGGTGAATGTTGTCACAGCTGGAAGGAATGTGATGCTAATGAAGGAGCTGTCTTAGCACTATGCTCCCATGGCCTGTAAACCCCCAGTCAATCAACTTCCTGATTCCTTAGTTCAAATCCAAAAGCTAGGTTATTTCAGATATAGTTTATCTCCTTCAGGACCACAGCAATCTATCACAACCTATCACCTATCACAGCAAAACCACTTACAACACAGCTGAAGGAAATATGTAGAAACTTTACGTAAAGCTCTGCAGTTAGGAGACAGTAGTGTCAATGTCATACCAAAACAGGCAGTCGGTCCATGGGGTGGCTGCTTCAAACATGCAGCACAGTGTAACAGAACATCCTAGGTTTCACATTTCAGGTCATAAGTCTTGATCTTCACTTTGCAGGCAGAATGCTAGCAATTACTACTATATCTATAAAAAATGGCAGTCTAATGATATATTATTTACAGCTGACCATATTTGCTCAGCAGTGGTAAGCTTGCAGTCAAAAGACTGATACTATTTCAAACTACTGACAAGCACTGAGAAATCCTTCAGGTAAACATTCTCTCTACCTGGCTTCACAATAGGTACACTAATAAATTAATAATATGGGAGAGCTTGTGTGCCATTATTACTTCAGACTGTTTAGCATGTGTGGGACAAGTCACATTAAAACATCATCCAAGTAGTTAGAAATAATCTTTTCTGGTTTTTTCATTCCATTCATCTAAAGGGTTAAGCATGATAAATGCAATGCACAAACCATGTCCTGTTAATTTCCTTCAGGTGTACATAATAATTGATGCATATAATCTGTGGGTGAAAGAAATACAAGTGCAAAAAACGCATTCTGAGAACAAATGCCAAAGGTTGTATTTAACATGAAAGATACAAAAAGAATAATTCCTTTTTTAGCTGCTCAGAAAAGCAAATAATAATTTCCTTACCTGGAAGATCAAACTCTGTACATCATCAATATTATGTGAGGCAAGGGGAGAGGACGAATTTTTGTCTTCTGTAATAAGCCTTTTTTCAAAGATGCAGAACATGAGAGATATAATTGTAAGTAAAATGAACTATTCCAAGATTCAGTCTGCCGTCAGTTGCACTGGCTTAGAGCTGGAATCGTCTTGCAAATGAAAAAAAGGGTAGCTCAGCAAGTTCTCCAGTGAAGGAGCTCAATATCAGTGTTATCAGGCACCAGCTGTCACATACTGATGCTATAGTGGGTACAGTCTCCCTCTATTGCGCGCTTTCTCTCACTTGCTCTCCCTCTCTCTCACCCTGACGTTCACTCAGCTCTGAATCTGAGCTCCTTCTGCTGCTGTATAATCAATCTAGCCTGTCTCAGTCTAATAGGCCTCTCTTTAACCAGCCAATCAATAGCACAGATTCCGCTGCTGCTCCCCAGGGTCTTTTCTAGGAGTGGTACAAACAATAAGAGTTTGGCTAGCAGTTTAACTAAGTATTTTTCATTATTTTATCTCTGTTGAAGAAAAATTGTTTAAGAGAGCCCAGGTTCAAAGCGATATTTCTCTGTGTTTTTCATGATAGTTATATAAACACGCACATTGCACTGCAGTAACATTCTGAACACTTTAAATTCTACATGTTTTAGAATGCATATTAAAAAAGAGAGAAAATAAAATAAACACACACACACACACTCCCCCCACATCCCAGTCTCGAAATGAACCTTCATGCCAAGCCTCAGGTTCGTGTTCTGAAAAATCCAGTAGTGTGTTTTGGAATTGTTTATGGCAATTGTGGAAATTAAGCATAAACCAAGAATCAGGAGAATTGTGCTTCACAGGCTGTGCTCCTAACCCCTGTCAGCTTGAACTTACTTCTTTCCTACACTGTCTGTGTTTCACCTTGTGTGTCTCGTGGGAGGTTATGTGGGTTTTGTTTCTTTATTTGTTGGGGTTTTTGTTTATTTCTGTGTTTGCTTGGGGGTTTTTTTGTTGTTTGGGTTTTTTTTTAAGAATTTGTATCGAAACATCGTAGATTCAGATACAGGAGGTGAAGATACAATGTCTGTTCAGCAGATTCACATGGGACAGCTAGAATAGTGGCCAGAATTAACTGATAGCAACAAATATCTGCAGTATGCTACAAGCACACCTTATCTTACCCTGCACTGCGCTCCCCACATATGCAAGAAATAGATTATCCTTTACTAGACAGAAACAAAAATTTCAGGACGGATATAGTGCAAAGTAAGTATTTTTACTGCAACAGACTGGCATTCTTTTTCCATCGTTTAAAATAGAATTTTATTTTATAATTTAGGGACACTAAATCATAAGGACATTGATTTGAGACCTGTTCATTCTGGTTATAAATGAAAATTATGAACCAAATCTCATACTCACGCAAACTGGGGAAAGTACCTAGCCTCCTCCTAAAGTCCAGAAGATAGGTTGCATCAATCACAGGTGTTTCTACATGGCAGGATATTGACACTCTTGTATTTCTGTTCTTGATTCAAAACAGCAACTGTAACTAAAAAACTTCATGAGTGCAATGCATTTGATGGTTTTCTTGAGAACATAATGTCCCATTCTTGCTGGTTCCCTTATATATGATTCTTGCAGAAATTCATCTGAATCCAGAAACAAAATGAGGGCTTTGATTTTCTACCTCTTCAATGTTTGGACTATCCATCGGTCTAAGGGTCTCTCAATTTTATTTATTAAGACCTTGTGACTGAGATCCTGTCCTGAGAACTGAAACTTGCAGTCCGGCTGTTTATTCCGTGGCTGAAATTGCCTCCTTAGAGAGCTAGCATAGGTCAAACCTTTTACTGAAGTATGAGCACTGTAGTCTCATGAGCATCAGAGTCTGGCATAAGCATAAGCAAGTAAATATACTGATAATTAAATAAATTTTTTTGTGACAACCTGGTTGACAGGGATTTCTACTTGACTTGTGACTTCTTGTATAATCTCTTAAGAGTGATCAAAAAGGGTGCTCCTTTCCAATCCCTTTATCTGCCACTAAAAAATCTCCCACTAAACACATTTACAGACTCATGTCAGATAGTTTCTGCCTTATACAGCCTACCTAGCAATACAGACTTATTGGATAAACACAAGCTAGTGCTACTAAGTCATCAATTTTGTGTAAGTGTCTTGAATTGCTATCCTGGAAATTCTAGTCAAAGACTGAAGGAAAAAGACAGCAAGAAGAAAGAGACCAGCTATTAAACGGGAGTTTGCAATACAAGAAGGAAATATATGGCATTCATAAACAATAAGAGGTACCTCTAAGTCTATTCAGAGAAACAGAGCTATCAGGAAAAAATTCTGTTTACTTTGAGTGTTTACACAAGAGTATGTGTAAGGTCATGTGATGGCAGAAAATAACAACAGATTTATGCACTTCATTCTCTTTCAATGCACGTACAAAAAAAATTAGGAGAAAAAAACAATGAAGTCGCAGTATTCACAGCAAGTTCAACTCATCCATTCTTCATGTGAAATATCACAGTATAAACTAACAATCTCTGATTTCCCAGATGTGTATGGAATACCTCATTAATTGCAGCCTACAAAACACATTTAACAGATGTCTCAAGTGTTTTGAGTGCTCTGGATCAGCTAAGTGATTTTCATGGATAAAAAAAAAGATTAAGATGAGAAAATAGAAGTGAAGATCAGTAGAATTATGGTCACACAATTGTATGAATGCAGATTTGGTGGTGAAAGCGTGAAAGTCTCTAGAGGCCTGTATGATGGGAAAAGGGTAATTAGAGTGTTCTGCCCTTGAGGGGAGGATGGGAGCAGGGAGGTGTAGGGCAGTGCAAAGGTTTCTGCGGATCTCAGTGGAAAAGGCGCAATAACACAATATGTAATAAAGTAGCTGTTTAAATAGGAGATTATAAAGAGGACTATAGATAGAGAGTACACTTTGCAACCCTTGTATTTTAACAACCCTTCTTTCAAGAAGCACAGACCAAGGGTAGACTTTCCTACAGCACCCTGTGTGGATCCCATTCATGGAGAGGTCCTTTTCTCCCTCCCATGCTGTTGTACCCTTTATTTTGCATAACAAAGAGAACCACATACCATCTCCTGACATTTTGTAATATCGTAACACCCACCAGCATAGTACAGACTGATGTGGGATGTGCCAACATGCTTCCCTTAAAGCAGCTGCTCACACTAACGTTTGGGCTGCTCAAACCCTAATCCTGGGGCCCAGCAGAGCAGGCATGGATTATCCAGAGCCACAGTGTAGAATTCAGTGTTTTCCACAGGGCTCCCAATACAGATGGGAGGAGCACTGTTGCATAGATTGGAGTAGGAGCTCACTTCCCAAGTACCTTTCTGATATTTTTCTTCCTGACTGCTTTCTGCATCTAATCTAATCTACCCCATGCAAACCAAACAGTAGTTATATGTGAGGCACTATCACAACATTGTGCATTGTGTAGTTTGATATTTTAGTGTCTGGTTTTCACTTTTCAGGCAAAGGCAGTATTGTCAGGGTCACATTTTTAAAAAAAGGATGACTGTGAATCTCAGCAACTGGACTTTTATGTAAACACTAATGATTAAAAAACTATTTACTGAAATACTAATTGTATTTTAAGAATACAAATGTTATCACAGTTGTCTAAAGGTAGCTTTATATTCTACATACCCTTTGTGGAACTTGTGTTTGTATTGAATGTATGTGGAAATATCCCTTTGGCCTTCATGTCTGTAATGAAGTATGATAAATTGTTTCAAGAATGCATTGATACAGCATATCACAGCATGATGATTTAGAACTGCACTTATTTATTTTCAGAAGATGAAAAAAAAGGTTGTTATCTAATACAGTTGTTTAATACTGAAGGGATTAATGTAGAGGCCAGCGTTCAGACTTGAAACATTGTGCTTAAACAATGTTAAATAGTCTGTTAAAAGGCATACTGTATAAACTCTGTTAAGAAGCTCTGGGCATTTTTATTATATTTTTTTTTCATATTTATTTTTCATATTATTTTGCTTGGTTTGGGGAAAATTAAGAAGCAGTTTTGTCATAGAGCATTTCTCTTTGCAAGCACTGTGTTTTTATATGTTATTATGTGTAATTCTCTATGAGAATTTTTTTTTTTCACTATTTCAGATTTAATTAACAAAGAGGAAATACATGTGGTCCTATCCCATATTTCCAAAAATAATCAAGGTAGTTCTTCTGTATCCAATGATCAAAGGAAAGTCAGAATATGGAATATACAGTTCTGAGAGAGTATATCTTGTGAACCTCTAATAATGAATAGCAGATGTGCCTATTCATAGAGGTGCCTTTGATAGACTCCCTCAATGAAAATAAAAAGTCAGGATTCAATATTTTACACCTTTCCCAGGAAAGAATTAATTAAATGGGCTTTCTACATTGCACCTAAACACTGATTCTAATAATTGTATTATTGCTGAGTGTGGCATTCAGGTTTCAAGTTCTGCCGAGTCTTACCACATTCTTAAAATGCTCAGGCTACTCACTGGCTAGAAATTAAGCAGTGTATGTTCATCTAATCAATGTAGAAACCTAAAATATTATTTAGTTTTCCTTAAGAAAATTCTTTTTCCACAGATGGAGGAAAAAACTGTGTATAAAACTTTTTTTAAATTCTCAAATGTAAATACAAGAATACGAGGATAGATTTTGTCAATTTTATATTTCCTTAGAAAACTTCCCTTTCAGATCTGGAAGGGCATGCTTAGAAAAGAAGCCAGGGTACAAGCTCTGAGAGATAAATAAGATAATGATTCATCATTTCTTGCGTTCTTTATAGTATTTGTCATTACTTCTCAGTGGTGCTAAGCAATAGGACAAGAGACAAGGGGCAGAAACTCATGAACAGGAAGTTGCACCTGAACATGAGGAAAAACTTTATTGTGAGGATGACTGAACACTGGAACAGATTTCCCAGAGAGGCTGGAGAATCTCCATCACTGGAGATATTCAAGAACTGTCTGGATTCAATTCTGTGCAATGTGCTCTAAGAATGACCCTGACTGAGCAGGGAGGTTGGATCAGATGACCCACTGTGGTCCCTTCCAACTTTCTTCAGAGAATAGGAAAATATGTTACATTTTAATTAGATTTTTTTTTTCTATTTCAAGATATAGAAGGTAGTATTTGAGTTTTATAGATACTCAGTTCGGTTTTGGTAAACACGCCAGAGAATAAGAGAAGGTAAATATCCATTTGTTAAAGACTTTGACTTTAGCCATGAAAATTATGTATATGAACATGATATAATGGAATCCATGTCCATAAATCACAATATACCTTATTTTCTATCTGAATGCTTTAGTGAACTTCAGGGTGAACATTGTTATAGAAGTGCAAACCAACATAAATGAAATTATTTATTGTCATCACTGTTAATATTTATAATACTATTGTTTTCTAGGTCAGAAAAATAATTCACTAGGTGTTGCAAAACTAAATATATGGCATTTCTAGGACTATATTTGTCTTCTTTGTGCAAAGATCATCCACTCCAAATTTATAAACATTTTTCTTGGAATTTATCAGATCTGCTTTAAATTCATGTCTGTCTATGATCTATATAAGCCAACAGGAACTGGTCTTTTTCACAGAATTCAGAACCTTCAAAGGGCCACATAGATGCTAGTGAATGAAATGGGCTGTGCTATTCTCAAAGCCAGCAGAAATGGAAAAGCTCATATCCAAATATCTAAATATTTTTCTTCCTCAGAACATCATGGCCACATCTAAGCTACTTCTTGGAATGTTTGTTATAATTTCTGAATGTTGCTTAAGCATTGTTTGGTAGAGTTAGCTTAGATCAAGACTTCCTCAGACATTTTAAAATACAGGCAATTACTGAATTCACCTGTGTAAAATTCCTGAATCCCAGTACAGTAAAATTTCTCTGAGCTTTTCAGTAAAACACAGAAAAACTAATTACTGTACTTAAAAATAAAAGGATCTTCATGAAAATTCACAGTTGCTGTAGGGCCTGTAGCTTCAGAAATTAAATATTTGCATGGAGATCAGATTCTCATTGGAAGTAGTTTCTGTTCCCTAAAACACTGATAATAGAGAAGTCTGAAAGTGACATATATTTATATATGTAACTATATACATGACTAAGATACATTTAATCCACCAGTATGACCTTCAGCCACTGACTGCAGTTCCCAACATGACAGCTGGTTTTTGTTACTTTTTTTCAAGTTCAGAATGTTGTTAAAGGGCAAAAAATTAAATGCTCTCTCTCCATGTCAGTCTTTGCCCCATCTCTTGTCATCCCATGCCTGTATTTTGGAGCCTGCTAGGTGTCCACTCCTCTAGGCTCTCTTGAGCTATCTTATGGCATTATGACATGGTCATAAATACCTAAGTCTAAACAAAATAACTGTTTGAGGCTACTATGCCTATAAAACTAAGGTTGTCCTATAAAAAGGTAAGTCAAAGAAATTAGCTGGGGAAAAAAATTGTGCAGTAGCTAACTAAGTTAAAACAAAGCTGAGGTTTAAAAGTCCAACAAACCTCAGTTCTGAGGAGCAGCAGTTTGATAAAAAATCTGAGACCTGCCTCTAGCAATAGCCACAGTATATGATGAGACTGCCAGTTGCAGAATTTTTCTCACAGCCCATATTCTGTAGTTTTATTGTTCTTGATACTGAAGTCTTCAAAATATAGGTAAATTAAATGTGCTTTTATTGTCTTCCACAACAGCTCCCCAGTGCAAGAGACACATAGTGAAAGATCTGTTTCTAACACAAAGCATAGTGCAAGCAGCCTCAGAAAATTATAAACTTCTGGTGGGAAGTAAAGTGTATTTTCATTAAGGATCAAAAGATGGAGGGACCTTCAGTGACATTATGATAAGTAACATTGTCTTGCAACTCTTAAAAGGACCAAACTGGGAACAACTTTAAAGGAGAAATGCAATAATAGAAATGTTGAATTTGCTGGGAATTTTGAAAGTTGCTCTTCCTGCATTAGTATTCCCTACTGGACTGTGTCCTGCATCATCTTGAGCCATTGATGATGTTTGTCTGCACACACTCAATTCTCCGTTATTATAGGTTTTGTTGTACAAGAGGGTTTATGTATTGTGATTGAATTCATGTTATTTGGAGCTTGATAAGAAGTATTAATTTGTTTTGAGTAGTGTATTATGTACATTTTCATACCTTTTCACACCTTTTCACAACAAATTCTTAATAACAATGTATTTATAGACTATGTGGCTGTCAGTGTTCAACTTTTTCTGCTTTTAAAATGGATATCATTCTTTCTTCTGGGTAATGTATAAAGATTAAATTTCAGAAAAAAATCCATATGGAGGAAAACGTTGCTTTAAATTTCTTTACCTTTTATTATTATTAGTGGCACAGCAGTAATGGTATTTGAGATGCTGTGCACAGTACAACAATACTTACAACACACAGTAGTCTAAATGATGATTTTAGGTTGAAAATGTGCCTACTGCACAATGAGGAGCAAAATGTAATTAGTGTTATAGCACAAATAATATCTCTCCTGATGCTTCTGTGAAATATTTCTTGCAATTTGTCATTGAATTAGGCCTGCAGAATTTTCCCCATGTGCATTGAAAAAACAGATACCCTACAAGTTTTTTGATAGGGTTTCAAATGCTGGCAAACAGGCCTATCAAAAAGATTTAGCTTTAGCCTGTGAGATTCCTTACATCCAATATTTAAACTTACGACATCCAAATATTTTTCTACTGAACAATGGAGACAATAGAAAATGCTCCAGGCACAAAAGCTAGAAAAGCTGATAAAACACAGCTAATACTCAGAATTGAGCTCCATATTATATCATCAATTTTAATAGGATATATGATTTTTCTGATGTATTCCCAGAAAAAATTCAGGGACCTAAATAGAAACTATAAACCAATGTAATTCTTTCAAATAGATTTTGAGCCTATTTCTCTAGCTTGCACAGAGAAAGCCCAGGGAAACATTACTGTGAATTGCTAATGGATGGCAGAATTACACTAATGTTGAAGACAGGGTTTAACATGTGAATGCCACATTTGTAGTGAAGCAAAAGATAATGTACCCAGTGTCCCAGTGCATTTCCTACTGCAGGAAATGATGTGTCCTATGTAGCAGAGAAGGCTGTAACCAAATACAGGAGAAACTCATCGTCAGTCATGCTTCATTGCAAGTAATCACTTTATTACTTCTTGGAGTCATATTTATAATCTTTCTGATTTAAGGCAGTTTAAGTTTTCCTTGGAAGTTTACTGGCAAAAAAACCCAAAAATTAAAACAAATGAAATCCACAAAAAACCCAAACCAAATCAAAAAACAGAAAAAAACCCCCAAACAAATGTAACGTCCCAGTAGTCTTTTAAATAGAACTGCCTGTCAAATAGAGTAGAAATGACCTAACAGGTGAGATGACAATCTATTTCAATATATTTGCAAATACTTTTTTAAAATGTACTTAATACTGAGAAACTTACAAATGTAATATTGCAAATATTTCTAAACCACATCCAGTGACTGCTGTCATTGAACCTGGATTACAATTAATAGCAGTGAGAAGAAGGTTAACAGGATTTTGATTAATAGACTAATTTTCAATCTTAATTAGTCATGATGTAAATTTATTGTCAAAAATATCTATTTTTACATAATCAGGAATATGCAGCACAAGATTAAAAACTGCCCATCAACAAAATTGATTGAAATTTAGTAGAGTTTCTAGGCTGCCTAGAAGTCTCTTCAGGACCTAAACCCTAATCAGTTATGATGGATTTAGATTTTGATGTAATCAGAAACAAAAATGCTTCCTCTTGTGCAGTGAAGGGCAGACTAGTAATTAACCCACATGAGTAATAAGGAATAAATAAAAAAATAAGACCAATGCAAAATATGTGAACTTTTCTACTTCTTCCTCAGAAACAAAGAAAACAAATGAACTTGCTTTTATTTGATTTTGAGTCTGTCTCACCAAATTCTGCTCAACTGTCTATGTTTCGCCCTCAGAAGGTTATGATATATTTTCTAGGAGAGTTCTTTCCTTGACTGAAGTATCATTCTATTAATGGGAATTCTTATGTTATGTGTCAGGACCTGGAGTTCACTTCCCTCCTTCTAGGAATTTAGCTGACCTCCAGGTTGTCAAGTAGAAAGAGCTGCTGTGAAGAGCTGGAAAAAGCCTCAGCAGATGTTCCCTTCCACCACCTTAGCTTGGGACCTGCCTGCAGGACCTCCTTAAGCTGTACTGTGCCTGCTCTGGCACTTCCAATGCTTTTATACCTCCCTGATCCTATCCTGTAGGCTTGACTTAGTTTTCAGTCTTGACTTTTTCTTACTGTGATCTTACTGAGTGATTGCTGATGCTGCATATTATGTCAGAACCGTTCTCCTTGCTTGGGCACTGTGGACTGTGTCCATGTCGGTGAGGTCACTGCCCTGCTGGCTGTGAGGGGGTTCTCTGTGCCTGGCTCACCTTGCTCTGCAGATCAGACCCTTCTAATTGCTCTGTGACAGATACTTCAGGTGGGAGCCAGGAAAAGAGACATCAGCTTAAAAACACCTCAAAAAAAACCAGAGGTGAGCCCCCGTTGAGGTTTGTTCTGGCTTTTTGCAACAACTTTAATCAGCAAGCTGACCCTGAGTCCAGCAAGCTAATCTTGTGGAAGGGGAAAGTGCACTTCTGGAACTGTCAGTATGTGTTACCTCATCATTTTACTGGAGACAGTAGCAAACAAATACTTTGTTTGCTGAGATTATTTTTAATTTTCTGGGTTTTTAAACAATTTTTTATTTTATTTTCAGCTTTCCTTACAGTTTCAAAGGGCATGTTGTTTCAGTTTTATTTTTTATTTATTTTCCTTCATGAAAATTGGTAAAATGTTTCTTCTGTTTTCCTAATGAGCATCACCTTAAAGGTATTAAGGTGCCGTCCATGGTGCAGGTTTGCTTTTTTTTTTTGTTACTTTGGTTTGTTTGGTTTGGGTTTTATGTTTTATTCCCAAAAAGAGAAAAACAGAAAAACAAGTAACAAAATTACAGCAATAGCATTATCATCTCCTTATTTCCTTCTTCTCACTCCCCAGCCTTCCAAGGATCATCTTCCGCAGGAGGAGCAGTCCCATCTCTTTCAGCCTCTCATACGACAGATTCTGCAGCCCTTTAATAATTTTTATGGTCCCTTACCAGACACGCTCCAGTGTGTCCATGTCTTTTTTCATAATGAGAAGTCCAGGAATGGACCCAGAACTCTCAGTGTGACCTCACCAGTAAAGCAGAATGGTCACCTCCACTTGACTTGCTGACAATATGATCTATTAAAATATGAATATCGATCTAATATCGATATCCAACTGAGAAGGACAAAAACTCTCTAACAGTTTAGAGTTAGAAAGTGCATGTTTTATTTGGTGCCAGGCACTGCGTGGGATAGCTCCCTAAGATGCAGGGCCCCAATACAAACAAACACAAAGCTTTTTATTTACAAAAATTATGAATATCCAAAATACAAATGCATATTCATAACATTAACACCTCCCATTCTCCGCTTTGTATGGAAATGAGCTTAAATGTCATTAAGCATGCGCAGTGTGTGTTCTGAATTGAGTCAGTGGTCTTGAAGGTCAGTGGTCCCAGATAGATGAAGTATGCTCATCTCCCTTGTTTTGACCTTTTTCGCATTTCTGAACTTTAAAACTCCTAGTTACTTTAGTGACCTCCAAATCTCTTGTGTGACTTTTGGATAGGTTCTCACAGAGGGAGGAAATTGGTAATTGTCCTTGTTCCCTACACCATCTTTATCAATGTTTCTGTTCCTCATTCTAAGCACAGCTAAGCAAACATACAAATGACAGATCATCAGTTATTCAGTAATCAATTACTAACATTTTGAAAACTGTTTCAGGTCCAGCTCTCCTAACTATTTTAATTATCTCTAGCCAGGCCCAAATTCCTTCTTATTCTAACTAATTTCAACACAGCTAGCCTATAACTAAAATCTTTATGTTTCAAATATTCCTGTAATACAGCTCTGAATGTTATTGACCTTCTTGCTAGTGGAGACATCACTGGAACATGTTAAATTTGTAGTCTTCCAGGATCCCAATGTCATTTTCTTCAAGGCTGATTTCCAGCCTATTATTCTCCAGTATGTATGGCTGCAGGGGCTGAATTGCCCATCTGAATGGCAGCACAACCATGATGTATGAACAGCTCCCTGAAGTTTTGGATCATCCAAAGACTTGATCATCTTCCAGGTCATGAATAAGAATCTTAAATGATATTGTCCCCTTTATTAGTCCCTGAGCCGCACTGTCTCTCCTAACCTCATCCCTGCAAGCTTTGACAATGTCTTTATGGTCATCCTAACTCACATCTCTGCTTCCATCTCTTGTATGGTTTATTTTTACATTTGTGATTTGTTGAGACCCCTTATTTATCCATGTAGGCATTTAGTTTACATAATTGATGTTAAGGTAAAATCTTGGCCTGCCAATTGTGTCTTGTGTTTATTTTTCATGGCTCTTCTGATGGAGATGGTACTGGTAGGAAAGGGGCATTTGAAAGTGCTGAAGTGCATTTTATTCTAGGGTGAAGCAGCTGATCCCTGGGCAAGAGGCAATGCAGTCATTTGGAATTCATTGAGCAGAATATAGTGCAAAACATGAATTTACTACTTTGCCTGAAGTTTAGAGATAAAAAGTCAGTTAGTGTCTTAACACTAAAAAAAGCTTAGCAAGCTTCAGGGGGGATGGGGGAAAGAGTGCATGAGGTTCACTTGTAAGAGCATCTCCTTTTGCTAAATTGTGATTCTGCAGGACTCCATAAAAAATTGCTGTTAAGTCACTCTGACTGATAACCTGGTCTGTTAGGGAGGGAAAGGGCATGTCTTTGTCTGATATATGCTCAGTCGCACAGAATAGTCCCTTTTCTTTATTGCCAGTGGTAACTTAATGATTTCCCTTTTTCTTGTCTCACTGTAAAGAAAAAAACCATGCATTTCTTGCCCTTCTCCCAGCTCTCTACTTAGATTTCAAGATGAGACAGCTTCTTATTTTCTAGGTATTGGATGCAAAATTCCCTCCAGAATCCTGGGAATTATTGGAAAAATGGGAACATTTTGATCTCTTTAGGAAAATTCCTATTTACTTGAGAACCTGTGAAGACCAGGATTGAAAACTTTAATATTATAAAATATACACCATTGTTTCTCTTGGGTATATCTCTTGAAATAGAGCTGCATCGTTCAAGATAATTTTTGGAAGTATTTCTGCTATTTAAACTTACAGAAAACAGCTTGTTAGAGAAAGGATTCTGTTGCTGTTTACCATAAATGAAGAGGTAGCACAAGTATTTGCGGTATTATTCCAAATTTATGGTATTATTCCCAATTTATGGTATTATCTCCCTATACCTTTGACAAAAATAGCATCTCTGTACCATTAAAAACCTTTCACTGGCTTTAATGCTCCAGTGTTCATACAGCTATTTTTATGCTGGTGTCACTAGAACAGCTTTTTTGCAGCTCAGTTTAGGCTAGTCAAAACTCCTCTTCCTTATTGTCCTTTACTGCAATAATTACTTTCTGCTTTGGGTCATTTACTGTAGACACATGTCATATGGCTGATGACATAAAGCAGGCATACAACAACATCCCAAGTGTTGTTTATTTATTTATTTATTACATTACATAAACATTACTCTGCCCTACCATCGTGTTGTAATTACTGTACAGTATATTTTAGAGAACAAGCAGGAGGCTTTTTCCCAGGTTCTCTCCATGCAATGCCACTGAAGTCTGTATTTTTCAAACATATGCAAGCACTTCATATGAGAAGATTTATATTCCCCACTCTACAATACAAAAAAAGTCCTATTTCTGAAATCAAAGGAAGTAAAAAAAGTATAAAGTGTCTGAACATATAAGCAGAGATGAAAAAAAACCCAAGTGTTTTCATTTTTGCTTAAAAAAATCCAGAATACTTTATCTTTGAACACTGTTTTTCAAGGATTATTGAAAATATCAAAACTTGTTAGAAATTAAAGTTAGATTTTTTTTTTTTTTTTAATCTAAAATAACCTTCACACATTAGAAAGATATGAGTTCTTTACTGGAACAAGAGACTGAGTGAGGAAGAGGGAGGGAGAGAGCAGTTAATTTCAGAACAATGAAAGAATTCTCTGCCTTCAATTTATACAATGAAAGGGAAAAATAATCAGAAAGAAAGTGAAAGTTTGTGCTATTGAGATGATGAGAATTGTGTATAGTATTACACTAATGACAGTTTACAATCATTTGATTATAGTTAGGCAGATGGTGCTTCAAGTGTCATGTGAAAGAACCACATGTTGTTAAAGTTGGGAAGGATAGAAATAATGACATACTTGTAAGAATATTGAACTATTTCTGTGGTTGTATTGATGCCTTTTCCTGGTCTTAAAATCAAGAGGCATACATGGTTAGAAGGGGAAAAGGGATTTTACCTTGGTATTTATTCTTAAGGATCCTTAGGTGTACACATCCAGGTCATATGCATCAAGATGTACCCCACTGAGTCTTTCCCTGTGTCTCTGTGTCTCTCTTCTTCCGTGTGTCGTGTGTGTGTGTGTGTGTCCCCCCAACATTGGGTATAACATTATAGGCTTTACTAATTAGCATATCTATCAAAGATTCCCCACTGAGAGGTTCAAGTGAGCCCCCCCTCCCCAAGGAACCTTCCCCTGGATGGTTCTATCTTGGTTTACAGAATATGTTCTGGAGAGGACCTTGGGGTCTGGGGCACACTGATCCCTAGCTATGAAGCTTCTAAGATGTTTAGTCTCTTAGCTTAACAAACAAGTCTAAGAATGTAGGCAAAAAGCACTAGGAATACAGAAGCTGTAAAAAGGTATAACAGGGGTATAAAAGAAAAAGCAAAAATCTTCATGGCATCAGTATATCTTTGAAATTACTTAATATTTCCTGTATTTTCAGGAAAAAAAAAATAATTCTGTAGAGAATTCATCTTAAAATTGAATCAGAATAACAGCCTTAGAATTGAGCCCTGTTAAATGTTTGCCCAGTGCTTTACACATAAGGCAATAATATTGTGCCAGTTTTCAGAGGAGACAGAGATGAGACAGTAGCAATGCATAAACTCACACTTCAGCATTCTATTCTTGTAGAAAAAAGTTTATGCATTTTAATGTGTTTCAATGGCAAATGTTGCAAAAGTAGTGATAGAAATCTATCCTTTTTTTCTGAAGAATGTGTGACATGGCAATGTTGACAAGAATTCTTGAAAAAATATATATGTCTGTGCGAGCAGTATGAGGAAAGAAAGAAAGGTGGAAAAGCACAGCAGGGAAAGATACTCTGAAAACTGAAAATAATTTTGAAGACTGTCTCTAAGGTGTGGTTAGGATAGTAAGACTTACTAAGGTTTTTTAAGTTTCTTGAGAAGTTATTGGATGAGCATAGTTCACATATTTTTATCAGGCAATTTTTTGTACAGGAAGAGGGAATAGCAGAGAGTCCGTAATGAAAAGACCTTGAGGATATAAAGGATTGTCTCTTAAAATAATAGACATAGAAGGCAGAGTGCTGCTGACATTCCTCACTGGAGTTAAATTATCAAAGGACCAGGCACTGTAGAATTTGTACACATCCTCAAAAGTAACAGTAGTGTCAGGATCCACAACTGGAGAGTTAGAAATGTTCACAGGTTTTTTAAGAAAAAGAATGTGAATGGGTTTTGTTGTGGTTGTTGTTGTTGAAGAAAAACTTCAGCATGTTGAAGTTTTCCTAATGGCTTCTCTGAGAGAATGATGAACACTAGAGCAATGCTGATGTACTTCAGCCTGAAAAGGAAGAGGTACTTGATATTTGAAAAGAGCATCCTTCTGTATAAACGAGAATAAAGAAATACCCCTTCACTTTTCCAAGAGGAAAAAAAAAAAAGAAAAAAGTCCACATTCTCAGTTCAAAGTAAATGCTTATAAGAATTACCATATAAACACATCTACAATTTTGTTGCTATACAGCTGCTCTATGTTTCTAATGATCCTGTGCTAAATTCAACTTCTCCCTCAGGAACATATAAAGAATCAATTGTCATAAATGCCCAGAAGATGTGAGATACATAGATCCAGAATTCTAAGTCAGCTAACAGGATGGGTTTATTTAATTTATCTGTTCTGGAGCATATTAGGTTTTCATTTCCTGAACTATCACATCTTCATTAAAATGAGTTTTTGTTGCCCAGCTTTTCCTGGCCATCTTATTAAATACTAACTCTTAGAAGCAAAACACACTTTCATGACTGTTGCGATCCAGTTTAAACTCAGAAAAACAAAGCAAGCTAAGTCTCTGAACATTAACCAGAAGGAATTTAGAAGGTTCAAAATATTCCCAGAAATGAGATTAAAACCAAATGAGGTTAGATGTTGATGCCAAAAAAATTGATGTATTTTATTTATTAGTAGAGAGGCAAAGAGAAGGAAAGAGAAAAGAAAGAAAGAAATGGAAAAAGAAGTGTACGTGGGGGGTGGGGGAACAGGGAGAGGTGACAGGGGTTAAGTGGAAGCAACAACGTCTCGTTGCTCCCCTCCATCTGGTCTTCTGGTGGTGAAGGTCCCCCGTCACCGCTGTGGCCACGCTACCACACCACACGCTGGAGAGTACAGAATCCCATGGATTAATAGACACTTTGGGCCAGGTGGGAACGCCCACATGTCTCTCTTGCAGGGGCCAGCTTGACACTGTCCCTTGCAACACTGAGTGTGTGTTGCATCATCTCTGGTGCTCTGGTGCAGGGTCTGGGGACCCCTTGGCGGGGGGCGCCTGTGATGGGCCATGTCACCCCCTTCTGCTGTGGATAAGCTTCCTCCCCCCTGGTGAGGACCCCTCAGCTGGGCTCCTCTGCACAGTGGAGGATGGGCAGTCACGGCACCTCTGACCACAGGCTTTTCCCAGATACCCAGAGCCTCTCCTCCCTCCACGCCTTGGTTCGAGGGTCTGTTCGAGCCTGGCAGCTGATAGCCCTGGGGCTGTGGTCCTCATCCTGGAGGTGTTAAGCCTGTGCTCAGTGAATGTCCCCAGCCCTGAGTTGTTACTTTATCTTCTCTTCATCAGCGAGCAGTGTCAGGCCTCAGTCAGGGCCCCATTCAGGCTGTGGTAGTCTTCTCTGCAGCTTTTGCAATACAGTTTTAAAAGTCCTTTAAGAAAATGTTTAAGTCATAAAGTATAATATTTCAGTCTCTGACAATGACCTATCTCCTAGGCATCCTCTTATACATAGGACCCCTCCAGATTACTGAATTGTAGAAATCATAGACTCCACAAATTCAGGAGTCAGTACTTCATCATGTTCTTTTCAGTAAGCAAAAAGTAAGTCAGTTATAGGTCTCTTACAGATTTTACAGCAAAACCCATTTAATAAAAATCTGACTTACATATTTGATTAACACCATGCAACCTCTTCTGGGGGTAATATTAAATGTAGGCTTGTGTGAACTATGCAGTTTAATTTGCTTTAATATGGCAGTGGAACTTATCATCTCTCTCTGAATTACAGTTGCACTTCACTTGCACATTTTTACTTTTGAATTAATTCTTTTAGTAACTGTGAACACAGGAAACATCTTTCACTTCATACTCTCTCACAGAACTTGCTTCAGGAGTTTAGCAAAACTGAGGGATTTTCAAAGCCTTTTGAATATATTGTGTAGTTTCAAGATATAGCGTATCCTTTTCTTGGTTCACTTCAGTTGGATTAGATTTCTCACAGTATGCCTGTTCTTGATGGGACAGTACTGACACAAGAATTTATTGATAAATATATTGATGTTGATTGACAGAACGGTGCAGCTGAAGAGAGAAGCAGTAACCTATTTTCATAAAAAGGCACTGAAACAGTTTCTCACGTTCTTTGATTCAAGTGTTGCAGAAAAGGTATGTGAAGTAGAAAATGGGAGAAACACAAGTTTTAAGTATTTATAACATATTTGTCCTCAAAAGGAGCCGGGCAGAGGTTCTGTAGTATAAAGCTGGCTGAACCCCAGGGTACAGCTGCTGCACTGCAGAGAGAGGAGTGCAGCAACAACAGAGCCTGTAAAAATAAACACATGTGAAGCCTAAACTGCTGAGTGCTCTAGAGATGACAGCAAGTTTTATGCAGCAGATATAACCTTTGCCTTGAAGCTGTTCAAAAGAGGAATGTCTAGCAACATCACATGCCATTGCAAGTTATTTGGAAGGCCAGAGACGGAAATACAAATAGCAATTTAGATAAATTCTTTCCTCACTCAAATGAATGGTGGTAAAATACATAATTAGTACATCCTCCTGAGACAAAATGTGATCAGAACCCATTGAGACAACTAAAAGCTCTTTTCCTGTCAAATGACAAACATTGACTTTGATTATAAGCATTATTTTCATAGTATACTAAGTCATTAGTACTATTTAGCATTTTTTTTCCCTATTTGCTTTTGTCTGGATTCCCAAGCACTGGAATTAAAGAATGGCCCTGGAACCCCTTTTTCCTGATAAAACTGCTGAGTGGTTGTGTGTAGTCTCTTCATCTGTTGTGTGATACAAATTTCTGACAGAACAGTGGAAAGACATAGGCTTTCAAGAAGATATAAAGTGAAAAGACACACTTATTTTTTTTCTCAAATCATTATTAATTCCTTTTTTATGTTACCTTGTAGTATTCATGCAGATTTAGTTTTCTATTTAATCAGGTTTATTTACAAGACCAGAATAGGAAAGTAGAAAATTAAAATTTGTATATATCAGTAGTATTTCACTATTTAAATTTTTTACTACTTACCTCCCTAGCTGTCTTGATTTCAAATTAGTACCCCCCAAAAATCACAGTACTATGCACTTTAAAGAAAGTGTCTTTGAAACAACAATTAATATGTACATCAGATGCACTCTAAAAGACTAATTTACATATACTAATAGATTTTAAAGGGGGTTTTATGTCGTTGTTTTTTTGAGGGCTTTATTGAACTGTGAAACAATTTTAAAATTAGTCATAAATCTTCATTTTAATCAGAAAAAGATGCAGGAATTTGGCATCTGCATGACCAGATATAGCCAGATCACTTAGTCTTTGAAATTTTTTAGGAATAAGAGCAAAGGTATTTAGTTACATGGATAGAAATCCTGATTATTCTTTCCATCTTCTTGAGGAACAGAATTTAAATATTGTTGATAGTCTACTCATCAAATATGGTATGGCTGAAAAAGACATGGCTTTAAGAGGAAAAGGAACAAAAAAAGTAGTCATTTACATTTCTTGTAAGGAACTTATGAGGGGTTTGTTACAAAATACAGATCAAAGCAGGAACATGTCTAATTTATATAGTCTTTTTAGTTTATAACTCGAAAAATCTGAGTTTAATATTTTCTGTAGTGATGCAAATCTAAGCAGATTATTTACTTTTCTTAGACTTCCAGTTCAGAGTATCAGGTTTATTATCAGGTTTATTTACAAGATCAGAATAGGAAAATAGAAAATTAAAATTTGTATATATCAGTAGTATTTCGCTATTTTAATTTTTACTACTTACCTCTCTAATTGTCTTGATTTCCACTACTCTTAAGTTCTTTCTCAATGTGAACTTTTTCTGCTTAACAGTGAGCATGTGTTTGAGGATAGCATGAATTTGATGCGAATTTTTCTCTCTGTTTCTCTGTTTCTGGTAATTGAATGAACATTTTGTGAATTTTAATGAATATCAGGATATCAACACAATAACAAGAGGGATTATTAAAAACAACTTTTAAGTAGGTTTTAAAGAAATCACTCAGCTTAATAGTACTGCCAAATTTATGACTATAAAATGTAGGAGATTCTATCTGGAAGGAAAAAAAATTAACAAATATAAACCTTTTTTTTTAACTCTCTGTATCAGACAAAATGAGCATCATAGATAGGATTGGAAATGAGTCATTTTTTCAACTGAGAGAAAAAAGTAAAAATCATCATCCATTTTCTAGTTACAATCTGAGACTCTATAGTAATTTTTTGGACAGACGAAGACATCCTAAAAAGTAAAAAATATTCTTTTGTATTTGAGGACTATATTTTGAAATTGCATACAGTGGTTTTTGCTCAATAGCCTCTTCTACAAAAATTGTAATGGATTAAATTACAGTTTACATTTAAAAGAAGAGAGAGATGGGCAAGGCTAACATTTATGGATGTTTATAAGACATCATCTTATAAACATCAATGTTTATAAGACTTCAATTTCATCAACAATAGATTAAAAACCTGGTCATCTAGTGTAGCATCATGCTTTGGGTTCAAGTTCCCAGAGTATTTCATTGTAGTTGAATTAGAATTCTTTTTGTTGTTATCAACCATCATCGTGAAAAAGTCTTGAACACACGACTATGACAAAACTGAGGGTCTCTACTTGTACATAAACTAAGAATTTTTGTCCCCATGTTGAAGGCAGCCAGCAGTGTGCTGAGCAGCCTTTAGAAGGGTTTTGCCAGGAGGCTGAAGGGAGTACTCAGCACTTCTGAAACACGTCTGGAATACGGGGTTCAGTTCTCATCTCCCCAGCACAAGATATGGACATATTGGAGCAAAGCCATAATAGGGCATAAAAAATTAAGGGCCAGGAGCATCTGTCAAACTCGGAGAGGCTGAGAGAGCTGGAACTGATCAGCCTGCAGAAAAATAGGGTATGGAAGGAGCAGGATATCAGTGTGTATAATACATAAATACATGAAGGGAGGAAGGAACAGGAAGTCCAGCTCTTCTCACTGATATCCTGCAGGCATAGCTAGGCATAAATTAAAATAAAAGGAATTCCACTTAACTTTTTTTTTTTTAATTACTTTAAGGATGACCCAGCAGTGGAATAGGTTGAAGAATGACTGTGATTCAGTGCTATGAACAGTTTAAGCTGTAGTTTGAAGACCTGAATAAGCTGATAATGGGAGGGTATTTATCCAACTTGACCAGTGTTGTGATGTGACTGCTGACATTTTCTGTTCCTGTTTTCCTGATGCATTTTACTTTTCCTATGAATGACTTTTTGCAGTCAGACCTGGACAGAGCAAACTCTTAAATTGTATTCCCAAGGAAAATTCCTTCAGTAAGAGATGCAGTGTGGTATTGGATTTTAAGTACATGTTTATGGTATTTAATAACCTTATTTCCAGTCAAAATAAAGCATGGAAGACAATAATGGTTTACACAATACTTTAGACATATTCATGGTTTTACTGGATCTTATCAGATTATTTGTATCCTCAAGTACTCAGCTGGTATTAATGTTTCCAGCAGCAAGAAAGTATAGGGGGAAGACTCAAATGACACCTCTCATTATTGAGGTAAGGAGATGTGGGAGAACCTTCAGGTTTGGAATCCTGCAAAACAGTGGCTGTACAGTTGTCCTTGAGTCACTAAAGGGAGGCGCCTTCAGCCTCAAAACTCTATGAAAGTTTCAATGTCTTTCATTACTTGGAAATGTTGTACAAAAATTATTTTAAAAGTTAAACAATCAAAAGAAATTGATTTTGCGGTTACTCTTGGGCACTCACTGGTGACTGCAGCCTGATAAAGTACATGTTAAATGTCAACTATTAAAATGAAATAGCTGTGTATTTTACTTCGGTACGATGCCTAAGTAAATAAAAGGTTTACATTCAGCTGTGCTTTTTAGAGTAACTGTTTTATATTCTCTGATGATGTGTTGAAACACAGAAAACTTACTTCAATACCAAAGTAAAATTAAAAGCAAAAGAAGCACTGAAAAAATTTAAAAGAAAAGTAAAATGCATTCTAAACAATATCAAGTGATACTAATTTTCCCAAAGATACATACAGTGCAAGTTGGGATTTGTACTCTTTTTTTTTTTTTCACTTGCCCTTCCAGTGGAGTCAAGAGCAAATAACAAAAACTGAGAGCGGTTGACATCAATTTCCTGCTCTGTACCTTTTGATATTTAAGAAGCTTCATATTTTTAATTACATTCACAGATTTCTCTTCCTGCAAATATTTATTTTCTGTAGGACTAAGTAAAGATGCACATAAGCATCAAATAACGAGCATGTCTCACAAACAAAATATGAAATAGGACTATGTGGAAGACATGTTTGTTAGATTTAGTTCCCATCATACTTTATTCTTGCAGGTGTCACTGTAACAGCTGATTATCTACTAGAGGGGAAATCATTAATGTCTCATTTTCTAATTAATTTCCTGATTTGGATAATTTCTTTCATTTTCACCTACCTCCTGTTTATCTTCCTTGTACTCAGAATGTTAATTTCTGTTTCAAATCAACTTCTGCTGAAGTCAGTACCTTTCTAAATAAATATAATTCTTTTAACAATTGTGCTCCCTCTAGAATCAATTCTGATTTTCCTGAAATGTTAAGACAGTTAATTTCTTCATCTATGTATTTTCTATTGCATTTTTCATGTAAGACTTTTGCTTCAATATATTGGCAGTATGGTAGGGTCATTGCTATCCAAAAACAAGAGAAAATTTGATCTGTAACTACTGACACATATTTTCCCTTTTAGATTTTCAAAGTTGTTCTAGAGAATCTAAACTAGAATATTTTTTTTTATTGGAATTCTTTTATTTGTAAAAAGATTGCTTACATAATATTTATTTCTTTTTAGTAACCCAAAAGTCATAATTCAAATTCCCTCTGTAATGAAGACAGAAAATGTGCCTGCATTAATTTTTTTTGCATAAAACAATGTTTTTCATTAAATTGCTAAAAGATATTCTTAGTTCAATGTAGGATCCCAAAAGCATATGAAAATATCTTTCTTAGTGCTATTAGTTGTTGGGATATAGTTAGAGGATCAGGGGCATGGATCATTGATAGAATTATGGGATCAATAAAAGAACTGTACAAGCAAGACCCTGCAAGCAAAAGGCCTGTGTGAGAAAAACTGTCTGCATGAGAAAAATCCCTGTGTGAGAAACAGGCCTCGGAAACAAAAAGGGAGTTTTGAAGCGATGCAGCTGTGCTGGTAAGATGTGCTAACCGAGAGAGAAGGGAGGCTGAACTCTGAATTCTTTTAATCATAACTGTAGAAGCTTGCCAATGTAGTCCAATTATGTAGAAGTAGAAATGCGCTTTGATAAGTTTTAAGCCACTTAAGAGTTAACAAGCTGGTATATTATATAAGTGCCTCGGGATTGCTAATAAACGGAGCTTGCTTTTATCAACCACATTGGCTTGGACTGCAATTTCTCCCGCTGCCGGAGTCCATGGACGTTTTTTTCCCAACAATTAGTCAGCAAAATTCTCTTTATGGTAAATTTGGATTTTGATAAACATAAATTACATTCAGTGGATGTTTCAGATTCCAGGCTTGAGTCTTATTTTTTTCTTCTTTTTGTTTTTCTCATCATTAATAATGACATCTGAAACTACTCATCCAAGGCTTAATTTCATGTGTGTCTGGATGTTTTTCCCTTTTTGCTTTTTGGTGCTTGTTTAAAATGCTCATCACACTGCAGAGAAGCTGCAAAAGGAAATGTTTTTTCCTTAAAACTTTATGTTTTACTATAAAGAGGACTGAATCTGCTTTTTTTTTTTGTCCCCAGCATTCTGATAATGGCTTTATAGAAGGAAAAACATGCAAAACCAGATTTTGAGATTAATCCCTATAGACTCACAGTGTTGAAACAACGTACCTTGTAGTCTTACTCCCTACAATTAAATGGCATGCTCTCAGCAAATTTAGACCTCTGTGCTTTGTCATTTATGACATTCTGGCATATAACATACCCTTCCCAAATAAAGTTTGCGTATACATAAATCATATATTTGTCTTCAGCTGCCAATACCTATTGTTCCTCAGATTTACCCTCATCCTTTTTGGCAAACTGTTAATTTTGTAGTCTTTAAGATGATCATCATACTGCCTTACTTTGAGAAATAATTTCAGTGCCTGTAACTATTTGTATATATCTCAAGTTGTTTTTCATTTGCCAGGTGTTTCAGTTTCTATAAATGGTAAATGAACATTCACATTGTGTTCTTATTAGGACAAGCAGCTGTCATTTTCAAAACCTCTTAATTCTACTTTCTCAGAGTCTATGTTTTTTACTTTTTGCATTGTGGCTTATGTCTGGAGTGTCTTGCAATATTTCACGGGGCAAACATAGGCTAACTGGAATAGCTGAAAAGTGTATCAATTTGTAGATTATGGCTGTTTTTCCTGATAAAAATGTAATTCAACAATTTTTTTTTTTTATTAGACATTCTTTGTTTTCTTTGTTTCTCTGTAGCAAGGTAATATGTCCTTGATTCCTTGTGGTCGTCATGTCTTCCTCCTCCTCAGTCTGCATATAATAAAAGTAAAGCAGTCATAGATTTTAAAGAGAGTAAAATATATATATATTTCTAATGGATCCAGCATGTTTTAAATTAATACCAAGAACATTGAAATACTTATATATTATTCCTTTCTCACATTTCCAAAATACATTTCAACTTTACCATGAGAAATTTAACCTCTCTTCAAACCATCCCCACAAGTTTTCTTGACTCAATCAGACTTTTTTTCTCTTTTTTTGATCAACATGTATATTCAGTAAATTCAAGTCAAATTCTTGATAAAGTTTTGAAAGAACAGCAATGGGTGAAAATAAACACTGGGGTTCTGTTAATGGTCTTCTCTGAGAGAAAAAAACAGAAAGAGCAACAAAACTGGTAGAAAGTGTATACACAAATTGTTCTTCATATGTGAAATCAGACATAGGTCTGAACTGCACTGCTCGCATCCAGATTGGAACTATATCAAATAGTATTGAAGGCTAGTTCTGCACTAGTACGTACGAATTTCTGGTTTCATCATGCATTTTGCTTTAGACAGATTATCTTGGGATTTTTAGCATTCACATTATTTCAACAACAGAAAATTTTTAAAAAGTAGGTATTTCAGTGAATAGATGTATTTTCTCTAGTTTAATAAAGATTTTTTTTTAAAGACAACTGCTTACCAGATATCTAAGTCCACTTCCTCTGCTTGAATTTTTTACAGAAAAAAAAAATAGCATGACACATAATTCAGCTTTGCACATTCACTGCATATAGTGCCTAATGCTAAAGACGTTTAGCAGAGGAAGACAGTTTCAGGCTTTTCTCTGAACCGAAAAAACTGTCAAAACCAATCATGCGCATAATAGGATTGCCCTGCAGTATTTCAAGGCACTACTACTTTCTCCTGGTAACCTAGAACTGATTTTTAAGACATATACTATTATTTTATTACTTAAAGCAGTGGCAGTAATGGCTACCAGCCAAGGCTTTACCAGTTAAAGCACAAGATTTGTTAATGAGGTTGTACTAGTCTCTGATCCTTTTAGATATTTATACTACTCCCCTTTCATTACACTTCAATTTATTTGCAGCATTAATGAAATATTACCGCAGGCCTGGGTCCTACGGTGGATCACCGTGTCCCGCAGCCACAGGGAGGAGGAGGAGGAGAGAAGATCCAGCAGGCAGGAATTGTGCAGCAAGATTGATTTATTTAATTATTTTACAAACTCTTTTATAGACTTTTTTCTTCATAGTTTAATTGGACAAAGGACCAGCCACCCCTTGGGGGTGATTGGCTAAAATCCTAAAACATCCATTGTCAAAATATTTTTCTGCTATACCATAAACAAGACTTTTCAAGGTTGCAGGTGGCTTGGTTGTTTACATTCCCTGCTACCTCTTCTGTGAGAGAGAAAAGTCTCTCATGGACTTAGAAAATAGCAAGAAAATCCTTGCTAGCAGCATGTTTGTATCTACAATTCCCCCTTTTTGTTTTATAAGATAACAACTCTACTATTAATCCTAAATAGAAATCTACATCAGTTATTAATTCTAAATATGTCCTTAAGGCTTTAACTACCTGACTCCATAACAAGAATTTTAAAGTTCAGTCTCTGCTTGTGGAAGGACCATCTGCCTGATGGTTGACATCCTGGTCATCATCCGAAGAGTCATTAGGCTGATGATCTACATTCTGGTCGCCATTTGGATGGTTGGCGTTCTGGTCATCATTTGGAGGTTGCCTGTTCTGCCTCTGCTGCCGTAGGTCAGGGCGTACACATTTTGAAGGTAGCCACCGTATCCCAGTATCTGTGGAAACGCAAGCATACCCACGACCCCAAACGATAAGCTCATGAGGGCCTTCCCACTGGTTAGTGAGTAAATTCCGTACCCAGACTTTTGCCCGGGGCAGTTGTGTCTCTCCTGCAGACTGCAATGAGAGAAAATGATTCAGAATAACAGGATTATTTGAATTTTGTGGTACTGTAAGGTGATTAATTGTATACAAAGCTTTTGCTAGTCGGCTTCAGTAACCAAATTCAAAGGTTCCTGTGAGAATCATTGAAAAGCCATGATAACAGCCCTTAATTCAACTAACTGAGCAGAGTCTGACTCAGATTGGTGTGTTAATCAACACTGCAAAGGCAGTGTAAGATGCTGTGCGCCCTTACATACAGTGACCCCTGCTAAAAATTTGTCCCAATCCTTACGCCCCAAGCTGCCAACATGTCCCGTCCCCAAAGGTTAAGGGGAGTGGTAGCAACATAAGGCCTAATTGTAGCTGTGTGCCCCTCTGAATCCTTCACCACCACAGGCTGTTCGCTTAAATAGCTCTGTGTGGTTCCTCCTAATCCTGCGATGGCCGATCCCACTGGGGCTAAAGGCCATGAGGGAGGCCACGCAGAGAAGGAGATGATAGTTACATCAGCACCCGTATCAATCAAACCTCAAAGCTGAATCCAGGGTGGACGGGTGTTCGGCAGGATCAGGGTACATGTCATCTGTGGCCTTTGGTCAGAAATGTCTGCAGTCCAGAAGGCCTGCGGAAGTCCCGTAGATCCATTGCCACTATCTTCGTGAGTTTGTTGTTCTATCCTGGGGACACAAGACTTAAAAGGCACTAATTTAGCAAGGCAGGTCTTTTCAGGAATAGTTACAGGGGGTTTTTGCGTGGAGACCATAGCGCAAATCTGACCTTTAAAGTCAGCGTCAGTAACTCCTGAGTGCACTAAGATTCCTTGATGGGCAACATCAGGTTTTCCCACCAGCATCGCACTGGATCCCTGGGCTAAGAGTCCATATGCATCCAAGGGAACCTTATAAATACCGCTAGAGTCTAAGACAACTGTGGCTGCGGTGTGGACGTCAAACCCGTCTGATCCGTGGGTGCCGTCTGATCCCTGGGTGCCGTCTCTAGGGTGGCTGGGTAGGCCTGTGCCTGTACCTGTTCCACTCTCTGGGGGAGCGACTGCATCGGAGAGCAATTCCCCCTCCTTGCACCCCGGCGGAAGTTTCCCGACAAAGGCTGACCATTGGCATGAGTCCGGGATCTACAGTAGCCCATGCAACGCCCTGGCCTGCCACACCTCTTGCACTGGGGGATCGGTGTGTTCTCTTTTTGACTCGGCTTAGGCTGCTTCCGTTTTTTCACCTGTTTTGGTTGCTTTGGTTCATGACCAGAAGATGCGTGAACAGGCTGCAGGAACGCAGCCAAAGCAGACCTTCTCTGGTTCCCAGATCCCACCTTAGCGCAGGCTTCGACCATGTCTGTTACCTCAGGATCCCCTGGTAAGGCATTTATAATTTTTCTGCACTCTTCATTTGCGTTATCTCTCACTAACTGCCTTAACAACATCTGTCTTAACCCGTCATCCTCAACCTGCTTCTCGAGAGAAGCAGCGACTTTCTCTACAAAGGAGAGGAATGACTCTGATTTGCCTTGAACTATTTCAGTATATCGCTTTCTGGGTGCTGACAACTCTATGGTTTTCAACAGGGCAGCCATGCTGACCTGTTGAGCTTGCTGCAGGATGCTAGAGGGCAAGTTACCCTGTAGACTGGGATCAGAGAAGGGACCAGTCCCCATCAAAGCATCCATTCCTGCTGTCCGTCTAGGATCGGCAACAGGGAGCTGCAAATTTGCTAATGCAGTCTTGTCGGCCAGCTTTCTCCAGGTTGTTTCAAAAACTGTAAATTGTACAGGTTGAAATAGAATTTGACCTAAGTGTCTGATATTAAATGGAGAAAGCAAATCTGTATTTATCACCCTTATTATCTGCATAACCTCAGCAGAACATAGCCCATATTGTGCCACCTTGGATTGCAGGTCTTGGGCAACTTTCCAAGCAATCACCTCATGCTTATCATGCTTGCCTGAATTTGGGAGAGCCTTATACACTGGGAAAGCTTGGATCTCCCCTTTTGGGGAGTCACTACCATCCTGAACTTCTGGCACAGCCTGTGGATGGAGTGTAACAGCTCCCCGGTTACACCCAGAATCCTCAATTCTATTTGGCATTCCAAGGGTTTCCAAAAACCTCCAGTCACCCTCCTCCAATGCTCACATCTTAACTGACTCTAAGAAGTGACTGTAGTGGGTCAGACGCACTGTTACTGTGCAATCCTGAAAGGTCCAGGGGCGAGACCGGCGCAGCCTTTTTCTTTGCCGCACGGCTACAGCCGCCTGACGACCTGGGGCCAGAACCTCATCTGCCTCACTGCCTGACGAGGAATCATCAGGCAAAGGCAACTCTGAGGTGCTGGGAGCGAACAGAAATGGACGGAGAGGGGCACTTTGGCTAAGTTCGCTAGAGGAAGAACAGACAGCACAGACTGCAGCTGGCTGCGCTGCAGTTTGAACAGCAGCTTCTTTACGGGAGGCCGTCTCGGCTGGTCCCGACCGAGCCGGCACTGAAGCTGCTGCTGCTGTCTCTGGGGCTACAGCCGCACCTGGCACCGCGCTTGGCCCTTGCTCCGCAGCTGCACTCGGCGCTGCGCTCGTCACTCCTCCTGTTTCGCGCTCCCCGGCCGCGTTCGGCGCTGTGCTCCCCGGCCACCGCTCCACAGCCGCCGCTGCTTCCAGGTTCGGAGCCGCGGCTCCTGCAGGCGGCGCTGGCGGCGTGGGCTCGGCGTGCCCCGCACGGCAGGGTGGCTCTGGCATCTGCTGCAGTAGCAAGCTGAACAGGTCCTCCACCCTTCGGGATATGTTCGGTAACTCTGTCAGCAGGGCAGATGCTGTATTAAAAGGTCGATGGCTCGGTTCTGCGACTGCGCAGAACAGTCCAGCGCCAAGGAGGGCAGCGGACCACACCCAGGCAGTCTCGGTGCAGTCTCGCCCGGCGCTACGCTGGCTAAGAAGTTAGATCCAGGTGCATACGCAACTGGGCTAGGAGCCGCTCTCGGGGTCCAAGTTGCTAAGCCGCTAATTTGTGGCCCTGGATCGGCCGTGGCTGCTGCCGAGCTGAGCAGTAAGACAGGCTGTGCGCCCTCCCACTGCCCCAACCCCCCCGCCTCTGCCGGCACGGGGTCCCTGGGGGCCGCGGAGTCCTGCGATTGTGCAGGGTGAGGTGGCACAGGCTCTGCCTGTGGAGATGGGGAGGTTTTTCCGAATCCACCATCATTTGCCCCAGAAGCCCGGTCAGCGGGGTCCCCCCCCTCGGACATTCCTCCGTCACTCATCACCGAGATAGGCGATCCAGCCCTGCTGTCACAGTCAAGGTCTGTCAGCAGAATAAATAACGAACGCCAGGTTTTGTATAATTCTAACGCTGCTGGGTCCCCAGTCGGGAGCTCATGTCAGACAGCACAGGCAAGTTCCTGCCATAAGGCAAAGTCCAGGGCAGTATCTCTGTCCATGGAAATCCCTTTTAAGGTAGCCCAGTCTAATAATTCCTGAACCGAGTTTTCAGGAACGGAGGTGTGCGTTATACTAAACACACCTTTCCAGACCAGTACCACAGCATTGGTTTGTGAGCTGCTGTTTGCCATTTCTCAGTCCTGTCGGACTTCCCGGTCCCAGGGGGAAGGGGAACAGCGTACCTCTAGAGGAATTCCGCTTGGCTCACAACAGCAGGACACGTCAGAGAGTGCAGATCACGTCGGGCAGCACCAAATATTACCGCAGGCCTGGGTCCTACGGTATATCACTGTGTCCCGCAGCCACAGGGAGGAGGAGGAGGAGAGAAGATCCAGCAGGCAGGAATTGTGCAGCAAGATTGATTTATTTAATTATTTTACAAACTCTTTTATAGACTTTTTTCTTCATAGTCTAATTGGACAAAGGACCAGCCACCCCTTGGGGGTGATTGGCTAAAATCCTAAAACATCCATTGTCAAAATATTTTTCTACTATACCATAAACAAGACTTTCCAAGGTTGCAGGTGGCTTGGTTGTTTACATACTCTGCTACCTCTTCTGTGAGAGAGAAAAGTCTCTCATGGACTTAGAAAATAGCAAGAAAATCCTTGCTAGCAGCATGTTTGTATCTACAATGAAATAATTCTCAAAATATCCACAGTGTTAAGAAATAAGTTACAGTGATAAGGAGCAAAAGAGGAACCAAGATGCAAAGAAATCAAGAATTTCGAAAGTCTTTCAGGCCTAAATAAACAGCCAGATCTTTACTGGTTTTGCTTTTTTTTTTTTTTTTTTCTTTTTCTTTTATCTTTTTCTTCTTTTTTTCTTTTTCTTTTTCTCTTCCTTTTCCTTTTCCTTTTCCTTTTCCTTTTCCTTTTCCCTTTCCTTTTTTCCCCCTCAAACAATTGAAGCTGGCTAGGGACCTAAATATACTTCAGATCTTATTAGCACCTTCATGTCCTCTGTAACCACACGATAATTAACACCACTGACTTGAATCCTCACTGCAAACTCACAGTGCATGTTTGCTTGGTATTCATAAGCCTGGTGTTGGTGTCTTTAAAAATTAATCCCTTGACTGCTAAGAAGGAAAAGAACATTTTTTCAAACCTGGCTGAGAAATAAGCATGGAAGTGAACATGAGTATAGGCCTTAAACCTGCTCAGCTAACACTGAACATTTGTAATTGTGCATCATAAATTTCTGTTTAAAAAGTACATCTGCCATAAAGTACTGGGCAATATCTAGCTCAGACAGTATGCAAAACTGGGGAAAATATATCTAAGCATGCCTGAGCTGAAAGGTACCCAGATCATAGGTATTAGTATAAAAAGCAGGCTAAAGCCATAGATTCTATGATTGTGAGGGCAGAAGAGGTGAGCCATTAAAAAAACCCCAACAAAACATGGTGGGGAACTATGCTTTCTATGCTGTTTACTGTTACTAAAACCCAAATGTTACCACTATTAGCAGCTAGTGATTAGTGGTGATTAGGTGATTAGGCAGAGCAGGTAGTGGAGCAGAAGTGGCCGTTCTTCCAGCAGCATGGCAAGGTTTTGCTGCTGGGCAAGATCCAGGACAGAGCACAGCAGTATTTAAATATTTTTTAAACAGCCGTTAAGTAAATTTTGCTGTTGTACGTTACAGAATGAGTAATTATGTATTGGTCTATTCATTTCCCTTTTATCTTTTTTTTCTCTTCAGTGAAGTTCTGATTTAATCATGCTGCAAACATTTCATGCCTGCAAAGACCAGTCTTTGTGATTTATAAGTTGAATTAGTGATGTGTTAGGTAGCATTATTGTATGCAATAGTGTATTGTGGAGTTTCTGTGATGACTATGCTGTACCTTATTTGTTAGATGTCCTGACCAGCCCTGTTCCTAGAACTTAAAAGCTACACACAGCACAAACATGTCAAGGTTGATATGGAGCCTCTCTTAAATTTACCTGCAGGCATTGATTTCTCACAGCAAGTGGCCAACACTTAATATTTGTCTGCAACACAATGGAATTCTTGCTGTTTCACCCAGTGAGTCACTTCACTGGGGTCTCAGCTCAAGACCTCTATGCAAACACATGCAGCATGAGGTACAAGCAAAACAAGTTAAGAGACCTGCACATGCCTACAGGGCTATGATCTTATTGGTATCACAGAGACATGGTTGGGCGGCTCCTGTTACTGGAATGTTGGAATTAGAAGAATACTGGCTTTTTAGGAAGGACAGGCTGGGAAGATGAGGAGGTAATGTTGCCCTCTCTGTGAATAACCAGCCAGAATGCATGGAGCTCCACATGGAGGTACATGAGGAGCCAGCCTAGATTTTATGGGTCAGGATTAAAGCAAGAGTAGGGACAGGTGACATCATGGTGAGGAGGCACTACAGGCTCTGTGTCAGGATGGCTAAGTGGATGAGGCCGTCTATAGAGAGATAAGAGCAGCCTAATGTCTACATGTGGTCCCCCTGGCCCACATGGGGGACTTATGCCAACCAAATGATCTGTTGAAGGGGCAACACTGCAGGGCATAAGCAATCCTGGAGGTTCCTGGAATGCGTTGAGGATAAATTATCTTCTTCACATGATAAAGAAACCAATGAGAAGAGGTGATGGAATACAAGGAGAGAATGGTTTGGCCAAATTTAGAAATATATCCTCTGAGAGAAGGCAGGTACCACCTGGCCCCCACCAGGTTCAGGAAAAAAACTTTCTCCTCGAAGGAAGGTGAAAGAGATATGTGGTGATGTGATGTTTTTACTGTATTTTTGTATGTTCTTTGTACCCTAATGGTTCGTCCCTACCTTCCCCACTTCTACTCCCGGTTGGTCTGCTCCAGATCCAAGCCTCTCCCCCGGTGCTCCCAAAAATGGTTATCCCCTCCCCTTGTTCTGGCACCCAAACCCCTCCTGGAGTTCTGGACTGTTCTGTATTTGTCACCCGAGCCCTCTCTAATTACCCTTATATGGTCCCTGTCAATCCCCTGAGACCCTGCCCCCTCAGATACCTCCCCTCTTGGAAATCCCCTAAACCTGGAAGCCCCATTGGGGCATGTGACCCCTCTCCCTCCACCCACCAAGACCATTGGACCAGATGTGAGTCCTTCCCTCCAGTGTCCCTCCCTCCTAATCCGCTTGTTGGTCCCTACTTGGGTTACTCCTCCTCTTCGACCCCCCTTTATAAGGTGTAGCAGCACTGCAACTGTTGCTTGTACACTGCAGATCCCCTTCAGTAAACTTGGATTACCTCCCGTGGCAAGCCTCCTCCCTACTTTTTATCTTTCCCTTCCTCGAGGGCTGCTGGCTGCTGCAGTGCCTGGAGCCGGTGCTCCCCTGGGTAGAGCAGAGGCTTCAGAGGAGCAGCTTTAAAGCTCCGTGCCTCCAGCTGCTCCCCACTCCTGCCGCACACCGCTGGAGCCAGCATGGCCAGTGGACAGCAGTGGTCAGTGCAACAGGGATAAAAACTATTTATTTAACAAATACACGGGAAAAAAAAATACTAATGCTAAATAATGAAACCTCTCGCTGTAGAGAGAAAACCTGGGAAAATTTCAGAGTCCTTCCGTAATCTCTCTCTCCCCCTCCTTGGAGCTGGGTCGTGGTGGGGCCCCCTCCAGCACCAAGCCTCGGTGGAAAGTCCTCCCAATGTATTCTGATGCTGAAACAGTCCAGCAGAGAAAAAGGGAAAAAAAAACAAAGTCCCAGGAAAACAAAAGTTCAACTCTCTAGAGGAAAAGGAGTTGAAAAACTGGCCAAAAGCTGGCTGGAAAGCAAGCAGGGTGCTTCCTCACTCTCGCTCTGCTGCTGCAACTGGACGCAGAGAACCATCTCTATCTCTGTGTGACCTTGAACAAGCTGCAAACTGCTTTGAAGAAGTTTTGCTCAGTTTTTCCTCCCCCCTCTCAGGCTCAGTTTAAAGGCATAGAAAGGCACAAAATTAATTTCTGGGCATAGGGCAGCAATATGGGATACGCATCATAAAGTCACCCCAAGACAGGAATGCGAAGCTCAAGGGCAGCCAGGGCTGCAGTGACCATGGAATGGTGCTGTCTAAGATCCTTAGGGCAGCAAGGAGGATTCACAGCAACCTCATTATGCTGGACTTAGGAGCATAGACTGTGCCATCTTTAGGGCTCTGCTTGCTAGAGAACTCCAGAGGGAAGAAGAGCACAAGAAAGATGCTTAATATTTAAGGACCACCTCCTCCAAGCTCATGATGAAGTCAAGCAGAAACACCAAGAGGCCTGCATGGATATGTAAGGAGCTCCTAGACAAACTCACAAAAAGAAAGCCAACAGGGGATGAAAGCAAGGACAGGTAGCCTGGCAGGAGTATAAACAACTAGGGATCTGGTTAGGAAATCTGAAGCCCTGATAGAATTAAATCGGTTCAGGGGCATCAAGAACAACATGAAAAACTTCTATAGATACATTGGTGATAAAAAGAAGACCAGGAAAACATGGCCCCTCTCCTGAAGGAAGCAGAAGACCTGATTACCTGAGACATGAAGAAACCTGAGGTAATCAAGAGCTTTTTTGTCTCTGTGTTCCTTGACAAATGCTCCAGCCATGCCACCCAAGTCCCAGAAGACAAAGGCAGGGACAGAGAGAATGAAGAACCACCTGCTGTTGGAGAAGATCAGTTTCAGGACCATCTAAGGAAACTGAAGGTGCACAAGTCCATGGAACCTCATGACATGCACCTACAGGTCCTGAGGGAACTAGTGGAGAAAATGGCTAAGCTACTATCCATAATATTTGAGAAGCTGTGGCAGTCAGGTGAAGTTCCCACCTTGTGAAACAGGAAAGCATAGCCCTAGTTTTTAAAAAAGGGAAGGAGAAAGACCCATGGAACTACAGGCCTGTAAGTCTCATCTCTGTTCCTGGAAAGATAATGGAGCAGATCCTCCTGTAAATCATTCTCAGACATATGTAAAATAACCAACTGTATCCTGGGCTGCATCGTAAGAAGTGTGACCAAGAGGGTAAGGGAGGTGATTTTCCTACTCTACTACACTCTCATGAGATCCCACATGGAATACTGCGTTGAGTTCTGGTGGTCCCAACAAAGGAAGGATGTGGACCAGTTAGAGTGCATGCAGAGGAGGGCCACAAAGATAATCAAAAGGCTGAAGCGCCTCTCTTATGAGGACAGGCTGAGACAATTGGGGTTGTTCAGCCTGGAGAAGAGAAGGCTCCAAGGAGACCTTGCAGCAGTCCTCCATTACCTGAAGGGGGCCTACAAGAAAGCTGGAGACAGACTATTTCCAAAGGTATGTGGTCATATATCAAGGGGAAATGACTATAAACTGAAAGAGGGTCAGTTTAGATGCGATATTAGGAAGCAATTCTTCACTGTGAGGGTGATTAGGCACTGCAAGAAGTTGCCCAGAGAAGCTGTGGATACCCCACCATGGTAGTGCTCAAGGCCAGGTTGGATGGACCTCTGAACAACCTGGACTATTGAAAGGTGTCCCTGCCCATGGCAGAGTTGTTGGAAGTACATAATCTTCAAAGTCCCTTCCAATTCAAGCCATTCTGTGTTTCTATGAACTTTAGATTTGCCCTAGGCACAGAGAAGGAATTAATCCACAGCAAATTTAACTGGTTTTGCAACCAGAATTTCTGCCCTAGATAATATCACTTTTTTGCTTGTAACTCATGAAGAAAAAAATTCTTTCAAATAACAATCTTGCCTGTCAGCAGCTATAAAGGGAGAAAGCTGCCACACATGTGCAACAGATTTTCACATTTTCAATTAGCTTTGATCAAAAGCTCTGAGATATACTTTCCTTAGTTCACAAGTATAAAGTTTCCATCTGCTGAATAACAATTTGGAGTAAATGACAGGCACAGAAGAAGTCACTATCTACTAAGTGTGTCATTATCATCACAGTTATTTAATGTACAATGGATTCATTTTAATTCTACCAGAGTTGCAATCAGCATTTGTTTGTATTCAGTTTTACAGAAATCTGTGCCTGAATGCAGAGTTGTAAGTTAAAGAAGAATTTCCAAGGGAATAGTATTTTGGCTTCATCATGTTCTCCTTAACAGTCTGCTAACAAATGTTATATCATATTTGATACTTATTTATGGCCAACTCCAATCTAAGTTGACATTTGAAGTGTTGTGCTTCTTTTGTTTTGTTTTGTTTCCCCTCCCCCCCCATCATCTTGAATTCCATTCTTGAATCCCATTTCATGGTATGTCAATACATTGTGGTGTTATGTGTAAGGGTTGTAACCTGAAGCTTGAGGTGGCAGTGGTACTGTTAGGGAAGTACAATACTTAATATCTGCAATTCAGTCTGTTGTGACTGAACATGAGCAATCTACATTAAAAAGATACCATATTTTAAAAGTATGCCTAATCTGGTTCATATGCTTGAATTCTATTTAAGAAAAATGGGAGTCATGTATGAATGATTAAAAGAGTGGTAGTTTTTACTGGACAGCTAGGAATACCTCTATGCAGTTTCTTGTTAAAAAAAAAAAAAAATCAACTGATCACATTTCTTATAAAGCAATAGTATGCAGCACTTCCTGGAGATTTTGCAAAGAACAGAAAAGATGTTCTCAATAGATTTGCTGAACTATGTGGACAAAGATTTACAGGCAATGAGTTTTCAGAGGCAACATAGTATATCTCAAGCATATCTCAGCACAAACTGGCGACATGAAAACATTTATCACATAATTTTTTTTCTAAAAATTAAAAAAAAAATACAGTATGCACTCCCAGTGATCTGTCAAAGAGCTGTGCAGGCGTCTTTTGTATTCTTGCGTTATGTTTTTAGATCTTGTGGTTATTTTTGAGGATGATTGACATAACAACTAATGTACAGTGAGGTATGTACAATCTTTCACATGACAACTATTCTACATGTCAGTTCTCAGCACTTCCAGTTCAAACACTTCACTTATCTGTTGGTCTTCATGGATTTATGTGTCATAGGTCTTCACAAAACAAAATCCACTGTTGCATAAAAAGAGAAGTATGGACAGAATGATACAGTTAATAACTTAAATGTCTTAAACCTATGTATTCTATTAGCTGTAGCACAGCTTTACCAGCATGCACCATTTAATAGCTGATTTATACAAATATGAATAGAGTATGTTTGTGGATATTTATTATTATTATTATTTTGGATTTGGTAGGTAATACAAGAAAAAGTGTAGGAAAAAAGAGATCACACTCATAGGCAGAGGAAAGCAACAAAAGATAACTATCAGGAGCAAGCACTGTATCAACATTTATCAATAAGATCTAAGCTGGAGGCTTATTTCTTGAACTTGATATACAATGAATCACTTCCTTGAAAATAGCTACTTACATGGCCTCAAATCTTGTTATAATACATGCCACATCTTGCCAGTAACATAACAGCTAAACCCATAGAATAATACAAAGCCTTCTGAATTCACAATGTTCTGCTGTACAATGAAGTTAAAATACCACAGGAGAAAGGTATGAAGGGAAGACTTAATGCAGCCTGGCAAGCACATTCCTCAGCCCATAAAGTATTCTAGTATTAGCCTTTCAGAATCTTTCCAGGGCCTTGCCTGCATTATATTAAAAAAAAAAAAAAAAAAAAAAAAAATTCCACTAAACCCAAATAATCCTTGTAGACTACTACTAATTTAGTCATAAAAAAGACATAACAGATTTCCTCTTAGATTACTATATTCCAGGTAATTATGTCACTGTTTTGATTATGTTAACTGCTTTGGGGGTTAACTATTTAATCATGGAATTATGGAATGGTTTGGTTTGGAAGGGACCTTAAACATCATCCAGTTGCAACTGCCTTGCCATGGACAGTGACATCTTTCACTACACCAGATTGCTCAGAGCTCCATCCAGCCTGGCCTCAGACACTTAGGGATGGGGCATCCACAGCTTCTCTGGGGTAACCTGTTCCCATGCCTCACCACCTTCACAGTATAGAATTTCTTCCTAATATCCTATCTAAACCAACCACCTTTCAGTTTAAAGACATTACCCCTTGTTTTATCACTACATGTCCTTTAAAAAAGTTCCTATCTTTCTTGTAGGCCTCATTCAGGAGCTGCTATAATGTCTCCCCAGAGCATTCTCTTCTCCAGGCTAAAGTATCCCAATTCTCTCAGCTTTTCCTCAGAGGAAAGGTGCTCCAACACTCTGATCATCTTCATGGCCTTCCTCTGAACTCACTCCAGCAGGTTCCTGCACTTGTGTTGGGGGATCCAGTCCTGGATGCAGCACTGGATGCAGTAGAGGGGCAGAATCACCTCCCACATCTTTTGGTCATGCATGGTCAACTTCTTTTGATGCAGTTGAAGACACAATTGACTTTCTGGGATGCAACCACACATTGATTGCTCATGTCCAAGGCAAGGTGATATTAATTACATTATGCTTAGTGAGTTTCTAGTTACTAAGGGTGCAACAGATCTATGCATTGTCTACAATTTACACTCATCTCTGTCCTCTGTTCCAAATATACTAATTGTTTTCCTAAAATTCTGATAAGTGCATATTTTTCTGTAGTGCTTCTCTTTAATGACTTCTAGTGATCCTAGTAGTCCAGAACAGCATGTTTTTCCTCTGCAAAATCCAGCTTTTTTATGTATCTATTGCATGATTTTATGCTGTAATTGCAGTTACTTTCAAAAGTAGTAGTATTTCGATGCTATTGGCTCTGAATGCCAATTATGAATTATGGAAATATTTTAAACAATTCAGAGGTAATCTTCATAATTATTTTATGAACTTTAGCAGGTAGTTAATTGTACTGTCATAAACAATTTCTGATAATTCAAGATATTATCTTAAACTTCTAAGAATCAAAAGAATTAGTCCAACCCCCAGCTTACTTACAATAAGTCAGACTCCAGCCATCTTCACAGAACTCAATTCCCCAAGGGAACCAGACCTGGCTCACAGACTTGGAACTCATAGTTCTGCAGTTCCCTAGTGCTGTTCTGTACAGTTTTTGTAAAACTTTTTGTTAATACATAGTTTTTAAACCAGTGATAATGCTAGTTACAGTTTGATGGATTAGGCTTTGAGGCCACGTTCAATAAATGACTGCTAAGTGCTAATTAAAGTCTAACTAACTAAGGTTTTTTTCCACAACACTAAGGATCAGTTGATGTCTTTCCACCTCTCTCTTGTATATGAATAATTTTTAAAGCAAATAGGTTTGTACCACTGGTGTTTGAAGAGTGGCTTACTGAATACTAATTTGCTAATTCTGGTACATAGCTAAAATATTTCTTAAAAACTCCAGCAACAGAGAATATTTCTGAACATCTGGCTTCTTCTCAACAGGGAAGTAATTTACTACTAAGACCATGAGCTTCCCTCAGTAGAAGAAACTAGAAGTCAAATATCTTTCCAAATGCTTGGTATTTCAAAGACATTTGTAACAAATTGCTTTCAGAAAGAATATTTATTTTAACCAGCCTAACTGAAAATTACAAAAGTTCAATTCTGCCTTTTCTGAATCTATATAAATGAAAGTCTTTCTAGGAAAGTAAAAATTATCTTTTACTTCATGTTTATTTTGCTATAAATGTTTGGCAATAAAAGTAGCATGATGACAAAATATACTTTAAAGGATAAAAAATTAATGGCAATTTTCACTCCTTCACAACACACAGGTATAAACAGAGAAATAAATTTTAGTTATTTTTTGTAGTGGATATTTGTAGTGGCCCCAAATCAAATTATATGTTCCCTGTATCAGATGCATATTATCAGGACAAAGGAAAGTCTCTGGCCAGAAACAGATTTTCAGTCTAAATATGTAAGAGAGAGCTTTTCATAGATCTCAGAATGAGGAAAGACACTGTATTCTGACAAATTATATAAGTGCATATATACAATTTTAGCCCTATCTGGAGGCATACTTCAGGCAATAATTTCAGTTGAACATACTAGATCAGATGCATTTCACTATCTTTGAACTGTTGAGGATATAGCTTAAATTATTTGTCTAAGTTCACACAGTAAAAAAACAGTGTTTGAGCACAGATCTCCTGAACATTTCATCATTTAAATTTTTCTCTAAATAATTTTTAAGTAAATTTTGTTAAAAATAATTAAGTAACTTTTACCTAACTGTATATTGTAGATGTAAGTTGTAAAATCAAATTCCTTTTTGGTGCAAATCAAGCAGATGTTGTTTTCTTTTCTTCTTCAGCATTTTAGAAATATGTGCAATGCTTCGGTCAGCATCCACACAAAAATGAAAACCTTGTTCTCTTACAGACAAGTTTCATGAATATGAAATACAAAACTTTTAAGTATGTTTTATATGTAATATTTTACACCTAAGGTCTTTGGAATTGGTTCCTTGTGCCTATAGGAAGATGTTTGCTCTTGCTAAGACTGATTCTTACTCCTCTCATATGATAATGACTCATCAATACTTGACGGATTATAGGGGAGTTATGTGATTTAATGTAGAATTCTTTGTGGGGTGATCCTTTACTACCGGGTTTTTCTTCAGTCAGGTCAATGGCTTCCTAAATTCCATCTAAACCTTCTCTGGCACCTGGGAGGAGTGTTAGCCAAGCCTGGCCATCTGCTGCTCTCAGGAGACTATGCCTGCAGAAGACTGTGCTTGTATGGAAACTCTCAGATCTTCTGAGACTTTCCTCTTTTACCAGATATCTGGACAAGTGTCTTTGACTGAACTTGAGACATCTGACTCCCTTCCTTTAAGTGCCAGACCCTAGGAATCCTAGAAATTTCTCTGCTTGTAATAGATAAATTTCACAGCAGGGAATTATGTATTTTTCTCTCCTTTCAGGGATACCACGAGACCCAGAATTTCCTTAACAGGAATGGCCATTTATGACATACACAGTTGAGGAAAAATACTTAAATATATTTTGTCCACTAAGGGGATGGTTTCTTACAGAGAAGTGTAAGAATGGGGTTAATTTATCTTCCAACAGACAATATGTAACGTTTTGTGATTTCAAAGTTAAATTGAAATCTGCACAGTACAGAAGCAGGTGGCGGACTGTGAAGCATAAATACACGTGCTTCTTTTGCCTCCAGATAAAAAATGCATTTTCTGTTTTGAAGTCTGAATGTATTACATGGTAGAGTTAGTATGCACAGCATCTCTTTCATGTTTGTTCCTTTTTGATTTTGGTGAAGATACTTCTAGTATCATTATGAAAAACTATCGGTTGAACCAAAATGTTGTGAATTTTTTGTTTGTTTGGTATTTTTTTGTTTTGATGGGTTTTTTGTGGTTGTTCCTGCATGGATGATTCCAAGAAAGATGTTCCAGTGCTCTGTGTCGTCTCACAGTAACACAACTTTTGAGGGAACCAGACTGCTTGTGGAAGGTGAGTGGGCCCTCGGAATTCCCAGAATGATTCTGACCAGTATGGCTTACCGAAGGACTCTGCAGATCTTAGGATGAGTTCAGTTTTCAGAGGTCAAACATCTATTTCCTGTGGGATTTTTGTGGAAAAAAATAATGTCTTGATGGTATTGTATAGACAGAGACTTCAAGAATCTCTGGCTAGTACCGTCTAAGATGTGCAATTTAGTTCTAAATACACTAATTTGGGTGTAAGAAGCAGTACAGCTGAAATGGTTTCTAAATTAAATTTGTGCTTTCAAGAAACAAGAGAAGAAGGTACTTTCTGAGTACAGGAGAGGAAGGTTGCATGTCTCTGTGGCCATTAACTCATCATGACACTGGACTCTGTTGAGACCATTGATTAACCCCTTAAATACAGATTTGCCCTCTGAACTTTTCCTGCTACCATTGTGCAACCTGATTTTGCGGCTGTGAGGAATATAGTTAATTGGGAGCCTTGTCCCTGGAATTTCTTTCCCTTTGACAGCAGTAGAAAAACTTATTTTAGGGAGAGAGAGATACGTTGTACTAGAGCTTGTGAGCCTATGAGTTTTCCCTTAGTTTCACAGTCTTCCATTTAATATAAGATTAATAAAAACACTTTATGTATAAGTCAATTACTGTTAATTTTAGTTCATTCCAAATCAGCTCCATTTACACAAACCTATTGTATTCCATGACCTTCATTTTCTTAAACCTTCATGGTTTACCAAAATTAGCATAAATAAAATAGCATCAATATTGTTGTTGCGTTTTATTGTCTGGTAATGTTGGTAATCATGTCTAATATTTGACCATAATGTTATTCTAAGTATTTCTTCCCTATTTTCTATTTCATCTGAGATTTTCTATTTCTATATTTCTATTTTCATCTGAGATTATAGAGATTTAAAACATTACACAGTTCTCAGTCTTATTGATGGTCAACTCATGGTTTTGCTGTGGTTACCTTTTAAACTCACGGCCCATTCTAATTTAAAACTATTAACTTTGTTGATTTGTTGGGGTTTTTTTTCCATCTGAAAATCAATATTTTATTCCATATTTATGTTTAAATTATGATTTTATTATTTGATCTGATGACTGATTGGTGATTTATTATTTGCTGATACACTGCATCAGTAACTCTATCTGTTTTATTTACCCAAGATTCTTGTTTGAACATTTACAAATTTCATTTACTTTTTTCCTAATCACTGCATCTTATTTCCATGAGGGTTTGAAAGACCATTTTATTACCAATTATATCACCTACCTACTACTAGGTACACTGAAATGACACTTTTGTTCATCTTCATTACCTTTGAGGCATGTTTTTAGAGAATGTTCCTGCTTAATGTGGATTCACCCTTCTACGACTGCCTTCCACAGTGTCGAATTTTACCCTTGATCCCTTCCATTGGCAATCTGATAATGAAATTTGCTGTAGCATGCAGAAATCTTGGTGGATTATCTTCCATTCTTTTCGGGTTTTTTTTTCCATTTTCAGTTTCAGCTATACATCTTGGATTTTCTAATGTCATCTGGTATGTCTCCATATACCTGTTGTGATACAAGTCTCAATGAGTTTTCAGTGACTCACATTATATAATAATACATCTGCTAGCAAATTTTGAGGAACATAGAGATCTTCAACAGCTTTTCAGAAGGTAGCAGGCTTGGGTAGTCATGTAGATTCTTTAAGTACAGTGTCTAGTAACATTGTTGTTTTAGGTGGAATTTGGCTGCAGGCTTGATGTAGAAGACATTTTGACTAGAATATAAATTTTTATTTCCCTAAAGATATACCAGTATAAGTAATACAATTGCCTTTCAACACTCTGCAGGGTTTCTTTTTTGTTTTGTTTTCATTTGGTTTTGGTTTTGTTGAATCAGTCCAAGTAGAACAACAACTACTGCAAGCTGTTAAACAGAGTTATGCTCTGGCAAACATACTTCTGTAATCCTGTTGTTAACTGATGTTTGTTTTATTTAGGGCTGAATAAGACTTTTTTTGGCACTTTGCTTCTAGAATGGTTGGTATTTCTCAAATTTTCAAAACTAATAGATAGATTTTTAGGTCTGTAATTTAATCCTGATACTTTGGCAGGCCTGAGAACAGTAGAAACTGTGAATTTCCATAAAACATTTAGATCGTAACCTGATGCCCAAATACCCTCCGTTATGTCTGCTAATGAAAAGGTTTTCATTTGCAGTGTCCCAAATTCTTGAAAATTAGATGCTTAAATCAGGTAAGATTTCTAGTTTAATAAATAAATTGCCTATTTTTTTTTCTCTGAATCATCATTCCATAGATTTACATAATATTTCTTTACATTGACATTCTTTAGTTATACAAGCATCACATATATACGTTTCCTAAGTAGCACTGTAGAACAAGACATTGCCATGTCATACAGGGTTTGCAATGTTCTTTGGGGTTTGCAATGTAGTTTGGAGTTATTGGTGCCATTTGGCTGTTAAGTAAATTCTTCCTATTTGTTATCATGAAATTCTGGTCTGATTCTGTTGAGTACCTTGAATTCCTTTGAATTCCCTGCTGATACATGGGGTCAACAGCATTCATTCAAGACACAATATGCTTTACACAGTCCAGTTTTGTTCATATTGAAGCCATGACATTGCTGAAGAAATGCTTTGATAATCAGAAAAGTGTATCAAAATATTATTCTTCCCAAATTATGCAATTATGTTCCAGTTGTTTTCATCCTCTGTACTAAAACACTGCACTTTTCTGTGGGATATTCTGAAGTTGTGCTTCTGTTGACCACAAGTCTTCTGTTATAAAAGTTTCTAGTTTGAACTAGATATTTGATTTCAAATTTGCAACTTTAAATATAATTTGAAAGCAGCATGTTAATTTAAAGTGGTGTGGTAGTTTAGCAGCTTAGGGAAACTTGGTTTGATAGGCAGTTTGCTAGGCCAATTAAACAAGCTGGTAACGCCTCTGGGATGGGCATATTTAAGGAAGAAGAGACCGCAAAAAATTCCTTTTCCTGCTGTCCCGCTGACGGGTGGAGAAGGGCGGGGGTCCCTGGGCTCCATCCTGGAGCGGGCCCGGGCTCACCCAGTGTGGCAGTGCAGGGCCAGGCAGCCGGGAGAAAGCCACCCCAGAGCCATGAGCGGCCATGCGGCTGGAAACCATCCCCCAACAGAGATTGGGACCGCGCAGCCGAGATTCATCTGAGGCCGCCGCGGCCCATGCGGGGTTGGCAGGCCCTTCTGCGCGGCCAGCACAGCTCGGCCCGCACCGAGGAAACACACCACGCAGCCGAAAACGAAACACAGGGCGAGTCTTTCCCCGATGCAGAGCCCAAACAAGATCAACTTCTCAGCTGGAAACTTACAGATACCAACTTTCTTCCAAGTCAGAGAAAAGGGGAGGTGAGGAGGTTAACATGGCAGCACCACGGTTGGTGGAGGAGAGGAGAGAAAGGAGGCGCTCCTAGTGCTGGAGCTGAAATTCCCCTGCAAGCCGTGGTGAGGACTATAATACAGCAAATTTTTTTCCCTGTAATTCATGAGATGAGGTACATGGGGGAGTACAGAAATCCATGCGCAGCCCGTGAAGGGAAACTGCTCACTCCAGAGCCATAGATGCTGTGAAAGGCTTTTAGAGATTGAAGAAGAGAGCCTTTGCTTTCAGCTAGAGTAGCTCATCCTTAAAAGACTAAAACCCCTTGACTATTATGACCCATGATGGCAGTGTGGGAAGAGACTGCAAGATTAGAGGGAGAGATTTTTCACTGCAGCAGATTTGGGCGGACTATTGTTTGTGAAGTTTGAAGCCACGCTGGAGAAGTTCGCAGAGAACTGTCTTCTGTGGGAGGAATCCCACAGCATGGCAGAAGAAACGCTTTTCCTTAAACATAAAGAAAGACTCTTAAGAAGTGAAACACTGGCCAAAACCCCATGTTTATTTCCCTCATGCGGTTTGGTGGAAAGAGGGAGGAACTAGAAAAGTGTTCTAAACGTTTGCCTTAGTTTCTCCGTATTCTTTTTACTTTTAATTCTGTTAGTTATAAATTTTCTTTATACTGTTGAGTTTGAACCTGTTTTGCCTTGAAGTTTTTTCCTCAACAATCCTTATTTCACCTCTTGAAAAGGAAGTTTCAATTTCCCCTTCTCTGCTTATCTGCAGAGGCAAATAGGTTTCGTGGTGCTGGCACCTAACCAGCGTCAAACTACCACAAGTGGGCATCCCAATTTCAAGTTGTTGACATAGCTAATATAATTTTTGTTACAAATGTGTAAATTCACTTTTTCCCCCCCGTATAAAAATGACAGTATTTGTCTTTCAATCCTGAATAATGGTCAAAACAGATGTTGAAATACCTGAATATTTAGGGAGTATATATGTAATTTCCTGAGGTTTTTCAAACAGTATTTTGGGAACATTTTTTTTCTGTTTGAAACAACAAAAAATAAGCAGGTATGATGGACACATACAGGGAAAATAACTGTTACCCAAACAAAATGAGTGACCAGGTCAAACTTGATTTCAATTATGTCAATGAAGGAGTCGAGTGTTTCCCATTATGTAACCAAAGAGACAGCTAGGAAGATTAGTTCTGAAACATACACAGCCTAGATAGTATAGTAGGTGTGTGAATTGACACATTCAGGTAGCTGGGACAACCACTAAGCCACAGCTGAAATGCAAAGAGTAGATTTATTCCATTACCTCGCTAACAACACTGGGCATCAGAGACACATGGGGTCACAGGCTCAATTAGGCTTAGTTCACCCTAGAGGTTGGGGCAGGGAAGTCCACTTCCTGCCCCAATATAACAAAAAGCATGCACAGTTTAGCACAAGCCTGTGATTCTGTGATCTCTTTCTCCCAGCAGAAGGCTCAAGCATGTCTGTGAGAGTGTGATATCTCTATACAGGTGTTCTACCTCTCAAAATAGGTAGAGGATGAACAGTATTGAGCATAATAAGTGGAATTTTCCCACACCAATATTTTTAGCATTCCCAACTGCAAGGTCACTATGAGTAAAACTATTCTCTCCTCCTCATCAAATCTTCTGGTTTTAACCCTTTCTTCCCAACGGTAAAGAAATAGAGAAAACTATAGGTTACCTTGGAAAGCAGTACTGAATTGGGAAGGCATCACAGAGGGGCAGATGTAATGAAGACGACTAATTGACCTAGAAAGTAAGAGCCATCCCTTGTAACTGGGTGAGAATCCATAGATGCAGGCTTTGATTTTTGCATAAGAGGGCATAGCTGCATCTCTATTTTTCTGCCTTGCCTTTTTCTGCAGAAATACAAATCAGAGCTCTTCATGGGAGGGGTTAAGGGCACATTAACCTACACAGGGCAAAAGCTTCCTAATAGCATACAACTTTCTAAACCGTGAGCTTTACTTAAGCTCTGTTCTCCATGAAGTTGGATACCTAAACTGACAGCAATGACAAAAAATGAGCAGGGATGATGGAATATGAAGCCTGAACAGAGTACTCTCTGATACCATTTTAAACTGAAACAAATCCTTTGTAGGTGTTTGTGTCTTCCAATGTCTAGGGTCTCCGGGGCATCCATAGGTCAAAGCAGCAGTCCACTGCTTTTCAAAGCACTTTACATTGAAAACTGTTTTATCTGCACTAGAAAGGGAAACTGAAGACAACTGACAGGGGTAGTGTTTCCACAGAGAGTACATGTCAACTATAAAGCGCACCCCTGGTTTAAAATGAAAGGCTATATTGTTCTATATCAATAAATTGATATGTTTATCAGGGACTCCATTCATCACAGATGGGGCAAAAATGATAAAGTGTCTCTCAAACTGTTAAAACTCAGGGCAAGAACAAAAACGAACACAAAAGGTAATGGCAGAAGAGGTGTGAAAAAAAAAGACTCAGAAAAGAAACATTCAAGTGATTCAGAGAATAGAAAAAAAGGCCCACTTACTAAGACTGCTGGAAGGTAAGAAAAGAAAGTTAGTGGATACCAATTAATGATTAAAGCATGTGGAATCAGAACACTGTAAGAAAACAATAGGAGTAATTTCTCTGACCACTGGTAACACTACCTTGTTTTGATCAAATTATGTAAAAAAAAGTAAGAAGTGCAAAGGAGTTGATGTAGCCTGAGACAGAAGGTATATTCCTGTCTTTAAAATATTGACCAAACTCATAAATTCTGTTGCTTTACATTCACTGTAAATCTGTTAGTCTTCATAAGTTTTAAGGCAGTTTTCTTTAATTTTAACAGATACTATATATACATAGAAAATAATTACACCATTATAATTTAGTCAAAGGCAAAAGTGAAAGTTAATGAAAAAATTTCCAAAATATGTGTTTTGACAAAAAGAGAAATAACTCTCTTCTGTTTAGAAAGAAAGACAAAGAGCTTAAAATGTGGAACAACGTAGTACATAGAACACATACTAAGAATCTGAAATATCCAGGTTAGATCAAGAAACTTGAAACAAGGAACATAACTTTCCTGCATGAATACAAATTAACCATCAGAACAATGACTGTGGAGGAGAAAGGCCTCACTTATTCTCTGTTTCAGTAGAAAACAAGCTGCAAGGTTCCAAATGAATGAAGTACAACCTGTGTCATGCTTAAAAATTTACTTTGACTAGAAAGGAGTAATTAGCTGATACAGTCCATACCTCAAAGAATGAAAATATGTATTTCACTTTAATAGAGCTTTATATGTTTCAAAAAAATAGCAAGAATGTTAGACTCATGTTCACTTCTAAAAGTCATAAAACATTCTGTCATGAGTTCTCTCTATATTATCCAGGCAAAATGAAATGCTAAAAATTTTAAGCAATTCATTCATGCCTTTGGGGAAATAAAGGAAATGAGTGTAAATAGGGGTTTTAAATGAGTTTATGTCCTGCCTGACCTTTGCAAAAAACTCTTACTTAATAATACCAACAGAGATGATTATCAAATAAATTAAATTTGTCCAAACACAGTTGCACAGTTTTGAGTTCCATGTAATTATGAATGTAAGATTCATTGTTAGTAGTGACTGGTAGTAGCAATGCTTAGTCCAAATCAAATCCTCTACCTTAGGCAAATATGCACCTTATCAAGAGACCATTCTTGCCTTGAACTGTTTACAGTCTAAGACCTACATCCCAGAAACACTTATGCAGGAGATTAACTGCGTGCATCTGTGTGGTCCCATTGTTCTTCTGATTTTGTACTTGGTGTCATTGTAATCAGATATATTTACACTTACAAGATATGGGTCCACGTAGACAAGACCAATAAAGAGCAAGGGGAAAAATGCATTTTGCTCCTTATGTAAAGAGGCAGCTGAGAAACCACTCAAGGCATTAGGTTATGGTTTGGCTGTAATCATATTTCCAGTTAATTCTTGGAAATCATAACTGGAAGCCAAATGAAATTAGTGCAGGTAACAGCCTGCATCTGTTTTGTGTATTCAGGTTTCCTTTTTAAGCCTGAAGCAAAAAAAACCAGCTCTGTTGTGTCTGTTACAGAGAGGGGACCAAGCACCTGTATTCCAGGGCTCTCAGAAAACTTCTGGATATCCTCTGGCAGCTAAGAAAAGAAAATGAGTCACAGCCTCACCCAAATGCCTCTCTATATTTTGTGTTCTGGTGTTTAGACCCTGGAAATTCAGAAGCTGGATTTATTTGTGGAATTCTACAGACAGTAAAATATACACAGTACAATAAATCTTTTCTGCAATTTTTTGGATTTGGTTTGTGGGGTTTGGGGTTTTTTGTTGTTGTTGTTTTGGTTTGGTTTGGGTTTTTTTTTAATCTTTACAAATGTTGCACAAAAAGAAGTACCAACTTTATAATGAACTCTGGAGCTGAGAGGAATGTGAGCGTTCTAATTCAACCAGTGGAAATCAAATGCTGAAAGCTTTGGAAAATAATGGAACTTTTACCTAAGACAAACTTTCTTCTTAGATACAATTAAATATACTTTCCATCCTATCACAGGCAAGGGGGAATAGCAGAAAATGGGGAAAAAAAGTCATCTTTGTGTCTGTTTTAATTGTTTCTAGTGAAAGTAGAAGAAAGACTCTGCTGCATATTGGAGGAAGTTTGGCCTTGGAAAAATCCTCCTCTGCAAGCATACTTTAGAGTAGGAGCTGTGCTTCTGGTGGGCTCAGGTTTCTTGAAATTGCTTAATAGGAACTGTGGGTGCAATGATGTTAACACAGCTTCAAATGAAATCAAATAGAAATCAAATCTCTGAGCAGAAGTGTACTGAGGTCCAGATTCCACTCCAGATGCAGTGCCCTTCTATTGACTTGCTCCAGACTTTTAGAGGCACTGAATCAGTAGAAGACTGCTGGAAAAATCCCCAGGTGGAAATTAAGCCGTCTGAGTCTGCATCACAGACTGCAGATGACTGTGTCACAGCTGGTGATTAATTCACTGTCAAAACCCAGAGGCAAACAGACAAAAAGCAAGAGCTTACTGGCAAAGGAGAAAGTGAATGAAAAGAGTATTAAAGATGAAATATTTTCTTTTATCATATGTGTGTAAGGCATATCACTTGCTGAGGAAATATTATTGGGAACATTATTTTGGGGCGTTATGTCCATGATGAACTTTGTTATCCTTCCCATCATCACAGATTTATATTTGGCCCTTTTGTCTCCATCTCATCAAATACACATCCAGTGATAGGGTAGAAGAAAGGAAGAGAAATATTTTTGCGTTTATTCCTGTGTATTTAATATTTCTGTGGTGCACTCACTGTGAGATCTGAGGAACTCCAGTGAAATAAATTGTGACACATTTAATGCTAAGGATTAAAACATGCATTTGTGACTAATTCATATCATTTGCCCATAACCAAACCTGAATGTTATCTTTACCTTTTCAATTTTCCTTCCTTTTCCAGGATTGTTAACTCTGAAAGAATGTGAGTCACTTTTTAAATATCCTAAAACAGAATTATGAAATCATAGCTCATAGAATGAAAGGGATTGGAAAATGCTTTCAGAGGTCATCTGTTGGGATTAAAACTGGGCCAATATATGAAGGTTTTCTCAGGTTCAGTGCTTCAGCTGAGCTTTTTTTGCTTTTTTTTTTTCCCTCCCAAAATACCACTACATGTATTCCCCTCTGACAGAGACTTTATAGTCTTAGTATACAAGAAGAAATGCTAACTGGATATTAATATCAGGAAAAAAAGTGACAGACTGGCTTACCCAAATGGAATACAAAGCTGTGCATCTTCAATATACAAAGGATTATTACAATTCATATCTGTGTTTCTGAGGCTTGAACAGGGTCTCTCTCCTTTCTGAGATGAAATGTGGGAGAGTGAGAAAGGAATACAATAAAGTTTAAACAAACCTGCTAGGTTAAGCCAGTAATTTTCTTGTAATTGCAGGATTATTCTTTCTTCTTTCTATTTTTGTGCTTTTGATGCCTTTTCCTGGTCTTAAAATCAAGACTCAAACACGGTTAGAAGGGAAAAAGGGATTTTACCTTGGTATTTATTTTCAGGATTTTTAGGTGCACTACGTCCAGGTCGAATGCACCAAAATGCACACTGCAATGCACACACACAATAGATTGAGTATAACCTCATAGGTCTTACTAATTAGCATATCTATCAAAGATTCCCCAGTGAGAGGCTCAAGTGAGCCCCCTCCCCAAGGAGCCTTCCCCTGGATGGTTCTATCTTAGTTTACAGAATGTGTTCTGGAGAGGACCTTGGGGTCTGGGGCACACTGATCCCTAACTACAAAGCTTCTGAAATGTTTAGTCTCCTAGTTTGACAAACAAGTCCAAGAATGTAGGCTAAAAACCACTAAGAATGCAGAAGTTGTAAAAAGGTATAACAGGGGTATAAAAGAAAAGCTGAAAAATCATCATGGCATCACTTTAAATTAAGAAATTATTTATAATGTACTGGGGAAAGAGGTATGGGGAAAAAATTTTGTTTGACTTTTAGTCACACCACTGACTCATAGATTTTTAAAAATCTTTTGTGTTGTGGAATATTGAAATCAGATGCCTATTTCTTCAAATGAATTGAAACCTTCAACATGAGGAAATGTTTGAATGCAGCAATACCATGGCTTTTGCTGACTGCCTGATATGCACATGGAAAAGAACTTTGTTTCAAAAGTAAAATATTTTTAGAGAAAGTCTGTATTTTGAATGTAAGGTAGCAAGGCATGTCATTGCTAAAATACTGTGCATCTTGTTACCAACATATTTCAGTTCCAGCATCACGGAGGATATAACAGACAAGCTATCACCTTTGCTACAGAGGAGTATCAGGTAATACATATGATAAGAGTATTAGGGAGGAGCTGAATGAATAAGCTGAATAGGCTATCTCTAGGCTGATCCCTTAAATGTAAATTATGACAACTGACAGGTTTCCTGTGATCCCAGCGAGCTATCACAGCAGCTGGGAGATAATAAGATACTCTACAAGTTTTATGTCCCCTACTTCTCACAGCAGAATAAGCAGTATTTCCTAATTTGCCATAGTCCACGGGCAACAATTTTGGAAAGGTGTCATACTGGTTGCAATAGAGTATTTTGGTGCTCATTTGGCTTTGATTTTCTCCTTGTTACTCTTCTTTGGCTCTTGAGGCTAGCCTGTTATTTATAGTCTTTGAGACAGGGATCACTTGGTCTGGAAGTTACTCTTTTTCTCTACTGTTTCAGCTAGATTTGTTGAGATTGGTTTCTGTGGTCAGCTACATCTGCTGGAGGGCTACTACGAAGTAGTGGTACAGTGCTAAATTGAAGCCTACAGCCAAATAGCAGTGACAAAAAACTACAAGATAATCTGTCTCTACATTAAAAAAAAAAAAAAAAAGTTAATGGAAAGATAAATATATCTGACAAGAAATTAAGGTTTGTTCTCAGCTTCCATACAAATTTGTCCTTGTTCCCTGCTTAGTGTCACCTCTTAGCACTGCTCTCTGGAAAAAAAGCTGCAAGGGACTGCATACTGGTTATTTATCAATACATTGGTATATTCTCTATCTGTAAACTGTAGGATGGATAGAAACAGGCTGTTACACAAATATTTATCACTAATTCAATACACTCTTTTCAACACCTTGAATGATTATGTTTAATCCTCTGGAGCAAATTATTTTATTTATTTTAAAAGCTATTTCAGCTGGAGAAACAAGATTAACTGTTCACGAACCTATGGTAATAATTGAGATCTCCCAAATACCACGAATTATTATGGGATCTAATTAAGCTACTATTACCCTACAGAAATCTTCTAAGGAGTGTCATGGTTTGACGCTGGTTGGACGTCATGTGCCCATCAAAGCCACTCTATCATCCCCCTTCTAAATTCCACAGGGGAGAGAAAATATAAGGGAAAGCTCACTGGTTGAGATAAGGACAAGGAAAGATCACTCACCAATTACTGTCATGGGCAAAACAAACTCAGGGAAATGAATTTAGTTTAATATCAAGCAAATCAAAGCAGAGCAATAATGAGCAAAATCAAATCTTAAAATACTTTCCTCCCATCCTTCCCTTCTTCCTGGGCTCAGCTTCACTCCTGACTTCTCTACCCTTATCCCCCAGGTGGCACATGGGTGTGGGAAATGGAGGTTGTGGCTAATTCATTATGTGCTGTCTCATCCATTCCTTCTTCCTCATACTCTTCCTGTGCTCCAGCATGAGGTCCCTCTTGTGGGAGACATTTCTACCTGACTTTCTCTAATGGGGGCTCCTTCCCACTGGTTGCAGTTCACGAACTGATCCAGTGTGAGTCCCTCACGGGGTCACAAGTCCTGACAGCAAACTTGCTGCAGTGTGAGATCCTCTCTCTCTACCAAGCCGCAGGTCCTGTCAGGAATCTGCTTCATTGCGGACTTCCCATGGCCTCCTTCATTCATCCACCTGCTCCAACATGGCGTCCTCTAGGCGCTGCAGTTGGATATCTGCTCCACCATTAGCCTCCATGGGCTGCAGGGGATAACCTATCTCACCATGGTCTTCACCATATGCTGTCTTTTGTATTTGTCAGTTTTGTAACTGTTTTATGTATTTGCAGCAGCTTCCTAATTAAGTCAAACCATAAAATGCTTCCTCAAATACTCCTGTTTTCTGAGAAGCTACAGCTATTTTACAGATGTAAAATGAATGAAAGACAAATTAAAGTCTAGTATTGCCCTTAGTTGGAAAAAATTGCCTTAGTTGGAAAAAAAAAAGTGATAGCTAATCTTGTACCCATCTATTTAACTTACTGTGAATTCAGTTGTAAAAAGAATTTGGAAGTGTTCATACTTATGCCATATGGTCAGAATGGAAAAGTCTCACTAAAGTGTTTTGAAACACTAAGAGAAAAAAAACTAGATATTTTCCACTATTTGGAAGACTGGAAAGAAACTTGGAAATATTTAAATTAAGAAAACAAAAAATTAATTAGAACGAATTCAAAGCAACATCACCTCGGGACTGTTTCATCTTGAGTAATTTGCCTGAATTGGAACTACTTGGCTGTTTTTCCTGGCTCCAACCCTTCTCCTCTTTGCATTCAAGTTGTATAATACCTGAAGTAGAACCTAAACACCTCTGTGCTTCCATGTTAAATATAAACCAGATGAGAAACCCTGTAAAGCAGTTAGCCTTACAAAACCAGTAAATAGATTAATACTACTGAAAATTAGATTAACATGTAGAATTAGTGGAAGAAGGCAAACTACTTTCACAATATATAACATAGCTGATAGAATTTTAAATTTCTAAGAGATTCTTCAGTTCAAGAAGGCACTAAAAGTAGTGGAAGTGAGTTGGTTGTGGGTATTATGTTCAATAGATTTGCAAAAGTACTTCCATAATTTCTACCAAGCTAAAGATCTTTTAAGTATAGTATGTACCTTTCCCAGCTTTCCAGCAAGTGAAAAAATTGCAAACCAGCGAGGTTCAGAATGATAATATAATCCCAGGTGTCCCAAACTGCCCCTCAGACATAACAGCCAAGTGCTGAGCATTCCTTAGAGCTACAGTTCAGCTCTGTGAAATAAACACTCATAAAAATAATGACCTTTATTTTGGCTCTCTTGTATTAAAACCTCTGGAAGTCAAAATATATATTTGCCTAAAAAATGCAAATAATAATCTAATATTGTAATTAAAGATTTTTTTTCTGTTTCAAAATTCACTTCAAATATAATTAGTCCCCTTTTATAGTTTAATTGAGCTTTGCTTATCCCTACATATTCGCAGTTGAGAGTTTCTCATTTGTTGCCATTGAATTGGTAATAGCTCTTAGAGCATCGCTGGCTTGAGACCTTAAGCTTTATGTGAAACAAACAATACACTTTACTTCCAGAAGTGTAGTCATTGCTAAATTGATAAAATAGAATATATGGTGCTGAAAACATTTCAGAGTAATATGAATCCTGGTTCATATTCATGGCATCAAAATGAAATACCCATGTGATGACCTGATGGAACATAATAGATTGTAATAATAAGGATGAATAACTGCATTCTTTAGAGGTCATGCTGTTTCAAAATAAGCTAAATATGTGTTAGTGCTACATAGTGAGAATTCTAAAACAGTTTTCTCTTTGGAAGGAAAGCAACAATGCTCTGAAAATATTCCCAAATACATAATAGTGCCCTTGAATAGTGCACCTGGGAGATGGTGCTCAACTACTAGTCAGTGAATATGTTGAGATGAATGCCTTTTTATGACCCACCTGTGAATGAATTATAATTGTTTTATCTGGGTCCATATATTTTATAATTCTAGAGAAAATATGAACAAACACCCTATAAAGAGTTGAGAATTGAAAACAACTCTCAAGCTTATATTTTCAATTTGACCTTTTAAATGCCTTATTTGTTTTGAGCATCACATGACAGCTTTTATTCGTGTCTCAGAACCTAATTAAGACATCTGATATCCCAGCTATGTCTGTACTGTTAAAGTTATGTTTATCTAAAGGCACTTACTGCAGCTCCTTGATCTTCAGAGTGATTTAGGCAGATACTAGAAGATTAAGAACAAGTTTGAGCTTACATGAAATTATCAAGTAGGGTCAACACAAGAAAGATTTGGACCTGTTGGAACGAGTCCAGAGAAAGGCCACTAAGTTTATCCTAGAGCTGCAGCACCTCTCCTATAAAGACAGCTGAAAGCACTGGGTTGTTCAGGAAAAGAAAAGGCTTCAAAGTGACTTTATGGTACCTGAAGGGGGCCTACAAGAAAAATAGAGAGGGAATTTTTCACAAGGGCATGTAGTCATAGAACAGGGGGTAATAACTTTAAGATGAAGGAGAATAGGTTAGAATAGATATTATGAATTTATTTTTTACTGTAATGGTGGTGATGCACTGAAACAGGGGGCCCAGAGAGGTTGTGGACTCCTCATCCCTGGAGGCATTCAAGACCAGTCTGGATGGGGCTCTGAGTAACATGGTCTAGTGGAAGGCTCTCTGTCTTTGTCAGGGGGTTTGGAAGTAGATGATTTTTAAGGTCCCTTCCAACGCAGGCCATTCTATGCTTCTATGATTCTATGATATATAATTAAGGATCACATTTAGCCTGTTAGAAGACAGAAAAATATTAAAGGCTTTTCCAGATTTTTGTGTAAGAACTAAAAGACTTAAAAAAACTCCTTAAAATTTACAGCATGTTGAGTAGGATTGGAGATGGGAAAGGGGCATATTTCTGAAACACTATTAAAACTTCTTGTTTAATTTCCAATTATGTTTTAATATCTATCATCTGAAAAAACTTGGTTTCATTGCTTCCATCAGTTTGAATTTATAATACAGGAAGACTGACATTCAAAAAGAATACAAGATATCTTAATACAGACTAATTATGGTTTAAACAGGTTTAAATGCTTTCAGCTCTATTTTGATCACACAGTGCTTTATTATCTCATGTGAATATTGTTCTTTTGTAGAAACCATTTTGCCATTGCATCACTTTTTCTCTTAATGTAGAAATCAGTCTGCTTCCTACTCATCTAGGAATCATTACCAGCAAACTGGTAGCTGCTTCAGAAGAATAAGCACTCTCCTAATGAATTGTTGTGCTGTAAACAAGTGAAAAAATTTCCCAATTTGCCTTTTTTAAACATTTTCAACTTTCTCTGAATCTTTTTCATTTTCTCAATAGGTCATTCATTTTTGCTAAAGGACCTCACATAATTGTCAGTGATATTCCTATGCTTGAAGAGCAGATGTTGGTCATATATTTATGTTTCCTCCTGAAGAAAGTCCTCTATCATATGGTTTGGGTTGAAAGGGACTTTAAACATTGTCTAGTTTCAACACCCCTGCTATGGGTAGGGACTCCTTCCACTAGACCCAGTTGCTCAAAGCACCATCTAACCTGTCCTTGAACATCTATATGGATGGGGCATCCACAGCTTCTCTAGGCTACTTGTTCCAGTGCTTCACCATCCTCACAGTGAAGAATTTCTTCCTGTTATCTAATGTAAATCTACCCTCTTTCAGTTTAAAGCCATTCCCCTTTGTCCTATCACTATATGCCTTTTTACAAAGTTTCTCTCCAGCTTTCTTGTAGTCTCTCTTCAGTTACTGGAAGGTGCTATAAGGTCTCCCCAGAACCTTCTCTCCTCCAGGCTGAGTAACCCCAGCTCTCTCAGCGCGTCTTCAAAGGAGAGGTGCTCCAGCCTGCTTATCATCTTTGTCACCCTCCTTTGGACTCAGTCCAACAAGTCCGTGTACCTCCTATGTTGGGGACTCCAGAGCTGGATGCAGAACTCCAGGTGGGGTCTCACAAGTACAGAGTAGAGGGGCACAGTCCCCTCCCTTGTCCTGCTGGCCATGCTGCTTTGGATGCAGCCCAGGATGCAGTTGGCTCTCTGGGCTGGAAGTGCAAGTGGCTGGGTCATGTTGAGTTTCTCATCCATGAACATCCCAAAGTCCTTCTTGGGGCTGCTCTCCATCCATTTTCTGCCCAGCCCATATTTGTGCTTGGGATTGTCATGATCCATGTCCATAGCCTTACACTTGGCCTTGTTGAACTTTGTGAGGTTTTCACAGGCCCATCTCTCAAGCCTGTCAAGCTTCCTCTGGATTTTGTATCCCTTCCTTCCACCATGTTGACTGCACCTCACAGCTTGGTGTCATCAGCAAATTTACTGGGAGGGCACCCAATCCCACTGCCCATGTCACTGACAAAGATGTTAAATGGTGCAATATCAGTGCCCAAGGAACTCCACTCATCGTTAGTCTCTACTTGGACATCAAGCCATTGACTGCAAATCTTTGAGGGTGACCATCCAGCCAATTCCTTATCTACCATGTGTTCCATCTGTCAAATCCATGTCTCTTCAGTTTAGGGACAAGGATGTCAAGCATCAAATGTTTTGCACGAGACCAGATACATGAAGTCACTTTGTCTCTTCTCATCCACCAATGCTCTAATCCCATTGTAGAAAGTCACCATATTTGTCAGGCATGATTTTTCCATGGTGAAGTCACGCTGACTATCCCCAATCACTTCCTTATTTTCCATGTGCCTTCATTTTCTGCTAAAATATGTACAAAGCAGTGGCAAGCCTTCCAAAATGTCCATTAACTAACTCTCTATCTGAAATTTTTTTGAACTGGGGGCACTGCAGAACTTGCAGAACTTGTCAATACAGTAGAACTGCAGATGTTATTTCAAGACTTTGGAAATTTAGAGTTCTGTCACTGGAAAGCCATTTCCTTTGGTATTTTCAATTAATAGTGAATGAACTAATCAAGTTTTTGGACATTCTATGCTTGCTACAAATCTGCTCTGATTTAGTAGCACTGACAGGAAAGCTAATTTTCAACTTCATATCACAGAAGAAGAGTTATGTTTGCAACTTATTTAGTGGGGAAACAGTGGCAGTATACTTTATCACAGCAGTATTACAGATATTTTTTCCCCTTTGGGTCTGACAGAATGTTGTTCTTAATCATGGCCTTATCAAAGTGAATAAGGAAGGATTTCTCATATATTTCAACAAAATTGCATTTGGGCACTTTTTCTGTCCTTCCTGTGCTGCTGTATGTAGGAGAGATTTCATCCCGGCTATATCAAAATTGAGACATTTTTAGGTGTCTTGATGGGCTGAAAGTGTGAAATTTGCAGTCAAAACCATTTATGATATCACATTTTGAAACTGCTTTAGAATATTTTTTCAATACAAATGAATTTTATTTAAGGCAATTTGTTTTAACCATCAGGGAAGAGGGATAAGAATTTCTCTTTCCAGGCTTTGATATGACACACTAAACATTCTACCTATTATTTTCTTTCTTCTGTGTGAATTCGGTAATTGTATCATTCACTGAAAAACATTCCTGTGCAAATTTTGATACTTTTCATGCTCTTCCGGTGATTAAATAACCATAATTTCATTCTAATATCAGGTATTTCATGTACTTTATGAGCACTTTCCTAATTTATTTGACTAAAATCTGTTACTATACACTTTTTAATTCAAGTCTATAGTTTGCTGAACTAACTAAGTCACTCATTGTATGGCTTCTCCATGTCATCAGCATGTCATGGTTATAGATCTGTGAATGTCTGCTGCCTCTCTTGTTTTCTCAATACAACTGTATGAATGATTCTCAACCTGGAAAGATAATAGAGACATTTCAACAAAATAAAGTAGAGGTAAATGGGAAAATAGTACGATACATACTATAAGCAGTAAGCTGGAGTAAATTTGGGTAGCATTATTAATGTAAGTGAAGAGCAGGAGGATATGTGATCTAAGAAAAGCTGTATTGGTACTTGATAAAATTTATTCACCAAAGTACACACCAGTATATTAACAGAACTAGGAACAAAACTGCAGGCAGAGGGTTGAAATCAAAAATATATCCTACCCAGCCTTCATTTTCTGCTGTAATATGTACAAAGCAATCAGTGATCAATCTTCCAAAATGCCCACTAAGGAACTAACAACCTATCAATAGTTAAGAAGGAGCTGGATGAAACCCACAGTGTATATGGGATGAAGAATTACATTTCAGTCAGAATGATGTTCGGAGCAGCTTCTTGGCAATGAAAGTGCTGCCTTACTGCTGCATACCATGAGTACAGTTTCTGTTTCTTCTGCTGGTACTCCTCACCCAAACAGGCTTCCCTAGATCTGTTGAGGTTCTGCTGGAATGCCATTAAATTGCAGTAGTTTCCAAACCTGGCAACACTGCTTTAGCTTTCATGCCCAGTTTGCTACTGGGTTACTCTTGTATTCTACTCTTCTCAGATTTAAAGTTCAACTTCTGTCAAATACAGTATAATTTATATAGTAGTTTAAGAGTGCTTCTATACTTTTCATTTCAAAGCTTTTTTCCTTAAGCTTCTTGGAATCTATAGATATTTCTTTACTCATGTTCATCTCTGAATATATGCTATATTTTTAGTCGTTCCATGTCTTCTGTTTACATTCAATACCATGTACTGAAGCTGTACTCAGCATAAATGAATATACTTGTATTCCTAATAAACGTCAGGTTTATGAATTTATGCCATGGAATGGAGAATTGACAAATTGGAGTTTTTCTCTGAATGGCCCAGGTGCTGTTTCAGAGTTTTCACAAATGGGAATAAGTGGTCTTAAGGAAATGGTCAATGAGTGATGAAAAAGGAAAACAAACAAGCAAGTAGACAAACAGAAAACAAGTACCACCACCAACAAAAAAGAACTACCTGCAGGAATAGGATTTTTCCTTCTCTTTCAAAGTGCCCATTTTTCTGAAAAAAATATAGGAACTGTGCTGAAAGTCAATCACAGTAACTCTTCTTGAAGTAATATAATATTAAATCTGAAGACATTTGTAACATTACCATCACTCCGAAGATAAACTATATTTTCTTTGAAGGACTAGCTTTTGGACTCCTTTAAGTACATGTAAGTTTTAGCTCTTCTGAAGAAAAATACAATTTAAAAAATCTTTTTTTTTAGAAGACAGAGGCATGACCCAAAGCCTTTGATGCAATGGCAACCTTGTGTTCCAGAGTTTCTCTAATAGAGAAAGTTTCTACTAAAAGAACAAATGGTCAGACAGAAAACCTTTATGACTGCACATTAAGTAAATTTGAATTAATGGATTTTAAAAAACCTATGGATCAAAACTTCATCCAGAGGTGAAATGTGGTGCCTGACAGTGAAAAGCAATAAGCAGGATTAATGCTTTGATTTGTCAAAGTATTTCTGACAGCAATCCAATGCCAGCTATTCTAACAGCCCTGTTTTTGCAGTACTCTGGCACTGAATGAAAACCTCAGATACTTTCCTGGGGATTAGTATGGAGCAAGGATAATTAACTCAGTTTGTTGGATGCACTTTCATTAGTCAGGCAGAAGATGAATGGAGTCTGAAGAATGTTATATTTACTCAGGTAATAAATACATCGAAGTAATGAATGCACTACATAGAGACATTCTTCTGAAATATATTTTAGTCTGCCTCTGTTTATCTGTCAAGACTTATTTAATTAGCTTGTGGATTTAGCTTCCTTTTGATGTGTTTAGTGACAGTCTGTGTATCCTCTCCCTCTTTAGAGATCAGTAGGTTATTGCTTCTTGTTTAACAATCAGTCTTTTGTGAATCCTAAGAAAAGTCTGAAGGATCATCCTATAGCATGAATAAATAATAAAAGCTTTAAATATGTTGTGTATTTAAAAAGCCATACCAGTTCTGAGTAAAAAGCTCAAAATTTAAGTAATTAGGTGTTCTTCAATGACTTCCCTCTAGCTTTAGTATGCTTTTGTACATACAATGTTAGGGGTTTTTTCCTGGAGTAATCCATAAAGACACCATATATTCTAACAGGATCCTCATTTTACTACTTATTGATAATTGCAGTAAGACATACATCTTTAGTTTTGGCCAATCACTCTGCCTGCGTTGCTTCTCCTGGATAATACACCACTGTCATTTTACTGTTCTAAAGGCTATTACCACTTCCTAATAAAGCAATTGTCCTGGCTGTATTAAAAGTAGTATATTTTAGTCTGTCAGAAAGTAACAGTAGACATGGAAAAATAATACCCATATAATAGCTGATGAATGAAGGTAGGCATGAACAAAGGGTAGGGGGCAGAGGTTCTATATGCCAGTATACAGAGCAAGTTCATCTTCATCACCTGCTTTGCAAAGAGTAAAATATGGAGATGCATGGAAGAAAGAACATATATAACAAGGCCCTATTCCACGTCATCACTTTGAGAAATAACAGATGCATGAAATCTGTCGCATTCCCTTATAGAGCAAGCTATAATTATTTTACTCTTCCCAGACTACCTTATATTTTAGCAAGGTGGTCTAGTTATAAGTGTCTTGTTTAACATTGCCACTTTTGACACTGATACTAAACCTCAGAAGGACTTTAAAGTTAGATGTGGAAATAATTGCCTGCTGAGGCCACAGAGAGGTGTTTTTGTCAGAGCTGGTACCCGTAATTTAGAATTTAGGGGTGACATTAAAAATGTTCATATTCACATAAAAGCTTCTATTAGGGAAACCTAGACCTTTTCCATGAAATAGACGGGTCTTTGGAAATAACAGAGAATTTTATCAATGTTACTAGCTTGACATTGGATCAAATACAGGCATACAAACTACATTCCATGGATCATTTTGCCGTATGAGAAGGTTTGGTACCTTTCAGCTAAGAATCTTGGAGAGAAACTGTGTGGTGTGGGCTTTAATTCCAGGTGATATTAGATCTAGAAATAGAATCACATATTGTGATCTGCTGCTCTGCACTGAAATTGCCTTCTGGCTAGTGTGAAACCCAAGAGCATCAGAATTTGAAAGAAACTTCACCATAATACAACATTTAGATAACAGTATATTCCTCAGTAGCTGTAGGCAGTTTAGAGTGAATTGTAGTCACAATAGAGGCAGTAGTTGTTTAAAGAAAAAAATCCCCCAAATACTTTTAGTAACAGAATGTCTTGCTTCTGTTGAAGCTGCTAATGCATTTGAAGTCTGTCTGTCCCCATGTGTAAAAACATTTTATTTGCTTGTATATCTCTTTTCATGTGGGTAACATTCAGTGGAGCAGAACCTATTATCTATATGTCAGTCATATAACTGTATATGAGTTGTGGGAAGAAAAAAAAAAGAAACCAACACCAAAACCAAGATCTCTTTTACCAATGGGCAGTAGATTGGGAAAATAAGTTTTTCCTTGTTTGCTTGTTTAATCTGTGATTGTGCTTTTCAGAAGATCTTTCTGAGGCACAGAATTCTTATTTTCTTACAGCTTCATGGAGGATGTAAATGCTTGATCAGGTCATTCAAGTACTGGGAGGCAAGACATGTTCTAATGATCGGAGTGAACTATGCATGTGTAACAGATGATTCCTTTCTTTATGGAATCTTTTTACCTCAGTTTTGCTTTGTTTCTGGGTTTTGTGTTTTCTGATTATTTTTTTCTTTATCTTATTTTTATGATGGGGTCAAAAGGAAAAAGAAATGCAGGTTGGGGAGGCATTTAAATGCCATGGTGAAAACTGGGGAAAAGGAAATGCTATTCATCATGATTTTTTTGGTTTTGTTCTATCTTTGCTTACCTTGATTTTGTTTTTCTGAAACACTAAAGGAAAGGAAGTAAATTCTTCTTAGAAAACATGTCAGACAAGGCCAAAACACAGATGTATTTCATGAAGTTGTATGCTGGTTTTGTCTGCGACAGAGTTAGTTTTCTTCAGAGCAGCTAGTATGGGGCAATGTTTTGGACTTGTGCTGGAAACAGTGTTGATAATTCAGGGAGGTTTTAGATACTGCTTAACAGTGCTTCCACAACAGCAAGTCCTTTGTTCTTTCCCATACTGCCACACTGGTGAGGAGGCTGGGGTTGTGTGGAAATGTGAGAGGAGACATCTAGAGTACTGTATGTAGTTCTTGGCTCCAACATTTCAGGTGGATGTAAAGGTTTTTGGCTGTGTCTGGAAGAGGGCAACAAAGCTGTTGAAAGGGCTGGAAGGAATGTCCTGTGAGGAGCAGCTGAGGACTTTGGATTCACGCAGTTTGGAGAAAAGGAGGCTGAGGGGTTGCCTTATTGCTCTCTACATCTTACTGAGGCTGGGACATGGAGATGGATGTGCTGATCCATTCTCCCTCATATCCAGTAACAGCATGTGTGGAAATGGTTCAAAGGTGCACCAGGCAAGATTTGACAGAACCTTAGAAAACATTTTTTTACTAAGAAAGTAGTCAAACACTGGAGCGGTGGTCAATGCCCCAAGCCTGCCAGTGTTGAACAGGCATTTGGATAACCTCCTTTATAACATGCTTTAGCTTTTGGTCAGCCCTGAAATGATCAGGTAATTGGACTAAATGATCATTTTAGATCCCTTCCACATGAGGCATTCTACTTCTATTCTATTCTATTCTATTCTATTCTATTCTATTCTATTCTATT
>NW_024582056.1:5461078-5476625 GCF_017639235.1 Corvus kubaryi | reverse complement strand
TTCTATTCTATTCTATTCTATTCTATTCTATTCTATTCTATTCTATTCTATTCCATTCCATTCCATTCCATTCCATTCCACTCCATGTTATTCTCTTCTACAGGATTGGAAACAAGTATTGCTTCTATCTTTTATGTACTTTTCTCAAAATTTTGGGGCAGAAAAAATAGTAGAATTTCAGTCATAAATATTTATTTTTCACCTTACTACTGTTTTCTGCATTAATGTGACTTGTTAAAAGAGTTGAATGCAAAGCCTGTCCTAGGAGACATTAAAATCTTTCTTGGGTTGGAATTGGAGGGAGCTTGTACTAGATGGCATCCAGGGGAAGATCCATTGTAGCTAGGAAAACCGATTGACCTCAAAACCAAACTGAACAGATAATGGTCAGTTCTGAGAATAAAATTCTTTCAAAGAAATATACAGCAGTTGAAATAAAAATGGTTCTGCAAAGCCATATACCAGCTATGAAAATACAGAATATAATTTTTTCTTTCCTCATAGGAGATAAAAAATGATGACTCAAGCCCTCATAAAAGGGCACAATAATCCATTTTTACTGGTCATGGAAACTATTTATAGCTAAATCCCTTCTTTATTTTCCATGGGTATGAACCAAAAAGTTACACAGGAGAAAAAGTTATGTGTCTGTTGAAATTAGCTACTGTGAAGCCAAAGTAGCTCCTCTGATCTTCAAACAAGATAGGAGTATTATAGTTTCAATTCTTACTTTTGTTCCAGACATAGTCTTATCCCATTTTCACTGCTATAACATTTGAGTGATTTTACACAGTGCATTAAATGGTAACAATAAAGATTTTCCATATATGGTTTGATTTTTCATTATTTTATGACATGTGTTTGTTTCATATGCTCCACTGATGTCAAGTGATGATATCCTTCTCAAATTTTTCAGCATTCTATTTCCCAAGACTCCATAGAAATATAGTCATTTTGAAGTTAATTTCATATGACTATTTTGTGTGAGAATCTGATTTCCTTTCTATCTCTCTAAAAAAATAATTTAAGAAAAATGTCTTTATTTTAATACATTGCGCAAAATGTTTCAGAAACTAGCCACGAAAAAAAAAAGGGGTTTGGTCTTTTGGTTTTCAGTGGTGAGGTTTTTTTGTTTGTTTGGTTTGGTTTTTTGGTTTTTTTGGCAACAGGTTACAGTCACAAGGTCATAAATTTTGCTGATGTTTCTTTTTTTTGTTGTAGAAGCATATAGTTTCTGAGCACAGAAGCGTCATTATAAATTAACATTAGAATTGGGAAAAATAGCATTCTGAAGGTATTGTTGAAAATAATAGTCCCAATAAAATATTAAAACAAACTCCATGAACTTAGATAAATCTGAGAAATCTGCATCCTGTCAAGGCTGTTAGCCTTCTCTGAGTGCACCAGCCCAGGTCTGTATGAAGTCACCACCTCTATACTGCATGCCTAATATGCTATCATCTCTCCAAAGAAACTTAAAAAATCATCCTTCCCCTTCAGGGAGGTTTGTCTCCAGGTGAGTGCCTGTGAGTGTTTGAGGCATTCTTCTTTTTGAATCATCCCCTTGATCCACAGTACACTAATGACTGTGAGAATCAGACTGGACAGTCTAGGGTGCTCTTCATGATACATTGAGTTATTGTCTGAGGAAATAAATTTTAAAGCTGAGAAAAATCACTAGATCATTAACCTGTTTTCACAGTGTATATCACAAGCATTGTGTTTCACCCAGTTAGCCCCCTAACAGATTTCTGAGATTAAACATTGATAAAAGGCAAAGAAGCCCCACTGTTCCAGTTGTAAAGATCTTTTTAATACAGATACCCTCTGTATGCTCCTATTCAACTTCTCAGTTAAGAAGACTGTTTTTTACACCATGGATCAAAGTTCTAGTTCACACAGAGCATGCATCCATAGATACTAATTATAACTTGAAAGGACATTAATAAGCTGAGATGTTCTTTGAACTGTCACTAGTTTTCTTATAAAAAATATATTCTAACTCAATTAGAAGTTGCTAAAAGTATTACTAGTTGAACATTTTTTCCTGTTATGGGGAATATCCTATTAAATTATCATAATAGTTTCTTTGGCTGTTAAATTAGAAGCAGCTGCAACTGCTGTTATTGTTACTAAGAGAAGTCGAGATGTAGCTTCTGTGGTAGCAAGCAAGTAATGTTAAACCATATGGTCACAGTTAGGATGTTCAGGAAGGGAGCTGCCTCTATCAGCAATTTGTACATCAGCTGCACTTGTGCCATGTTTTGCCACCTTGCTGGGTGAAGAGGATTGAATGCAAAGAAGAATCATCCAAAGATAGTGAACAGCTGACTAAGCATCAAGTTTAATGAGAGCATTGAGAGCCATCAGGAGCAGTTGGAAGGGGAAAATGGCACAGATTAACTCATCCACTTACCTCCAAACTAATTGTGACAGTAAATCAGAAAGAAAGTTGAGTAATGGTTAGACTAAATACCTAGAAAGAGAAACAAAAATGAAAATACTAAATGCTTTAGTCTAAGGACCTGACAGCCAAAGTGAATGATTTCACTTTCTGGTATGCTTTTCACAGTAAATCAAGAAAAAAACATGATGGTTTTGGGGTACAGTTAATATTCTTCATGGAAGTTAATATTAGACTACGTTTTGAATTTGTGCTAAAACCAGTATTTATAATATAGAGATATTTTTGTTACTGCTGAGCAGGGCTTACACAGAGCCACAGCCTTTTCTGCTTCTTGTATTGCCCTCCCAGTGTAGAGGCTGGGAGTGCACAGAAAGAGAGGACAGAGCTGGGACACCTGATTCCAAAGGATCAAAAGGATATTCCATACTGTATGAAGTCATACTCAGCTTATAGACCTGAAGGAAGAAAGAGGAATAGCGGGTCATTTGGCATGATGGCATTTGTCTTCTCAAGTAACTGTTACCCATGATGGAATCCTGGTTTTGGGTGACAGCTGAATACCTGCCTGCCTATGGGAAGTAGTGAATGAATCCCTTGCTTTACTTGTGTGTATGGCTTTTGTTTTCCCTATTACACTATCTTTATCTCAATCCACGAGTTTTTGCACTTTTTCTCCTCCAATTCCCTTCCTCATTGAATCAGAGGAGTGAGCAAGCAGCTTTGTGGTGCTTGATTGCTGGCTGGGTTTGAAACACGACACATGGGTCTGCATTTGTGGTTATAAATATAGATTGCATTTAAAAAGTAATGAACTAAGGCTAGAATCCTAATTTTGTCCTTTATAATAAAGTCTTTAAAAAGCATTTGGTTTCCAACTTCTCTTCCTCCTAATGTCTTTCTCTTTATCTTACCTGAAAACTCCATGATGTGGAACCCTACTGCTGGAACGAGGGACTAACTATGCAAACTGCTGCCATTTGAGCTTGTGAAGTCACAGAGACTTTTAGTTTGTTGAGTTTTTTGTTTATGTTTTTTTTTTTACTTCATGTATGAGAAAGAAAATGTGCTCTGATGAATGTAAGATTCCTCCTATGTTACCCAGACATGCTCTTTTTCCAGATGATTTCCATCTGGTCTCTTTTAATCTGTGGTTCTTGTCCCAGGCTCATCCTCCTTGCCTCAGTAACTTTCAGACTTTGGATATCTCATTTTGCTTCCACCAACTTCTTGTCTATTTTTTTATTCACATAGGCTAGTTTGACCATATTTGACGTTTCCCTTCTCCCCCATTTCATACAAACTTTTCTTTAAATTTCTCATGTAACTTTTTAATTGATATAATTTCTATCCTCATTATTCTGGTCTCATCAAACACTTCCTTTGCTTTCTGCATGTTTTAATACCCAGGTTTTTTGTACAGCCAGTCCAGTCCAGCTCCCAGGACTATCTTCTTTTTCCCAGTGATATGTTCCTATATAGCCTAAGACTTTTCATCAATTTACCCTTGCCCTCTTTTTATTCATAGTAATTATTCAAGATACCTTCTTTGGCATGTTCCTTAGTGCTGAGAGAGGAAAGTCTTCTTAGACTTTTTTGAGGTATTTAGACTATTCACAAAATGTAACATTTCAGTGCTTGAAAGGAGATTCTAAGTCGCCCATGAGCATGTTCTTGTGCAGAAAGTATGCAGGAGGATAGTGTGAAGTATGGATAAATTTAGCAAACCATCAGTCTTCCACTTTTTTACTCTTCTCCATGCAGTCTGACACTATGTCTTACAATGGGTGGTGGGGGAAAATGTTACATTCTTGTCTGAATCAAGATGAGGCAAAACAGATGTATTGCAGTTTCTGTGTAGAACATTTCATTCATTATGTGGGAGTGAAAGTTTAAGTTCTGTTTCAAATATATTTTAATAATGAAATAATCATATGTTAAAAAAGTTGGTTTGTAGTGATTATGTTCAATAACATCTAACTGGGGTTTGTTTTTTCTTTTCTGTGTTCCCTGTTAATATTAGTATTGCAATCTGTATATTTATAATACCCTGAAAACTTTGTCTTTGGGTGTGAGTGTAGTAGTATATACTGGTGCCAGCTCGTAAGTGATAAGACAAATTCTCACAAAATTCTTTTCAGCCAAACTTATATCAGATATTCTAACTTAATACTTTCTTATATGTTCTTTATTATGCTTTAGTTCATGGAAGGAATGGAATGATCTTTCTTAGGGATTAGAAATTAAGAACTATGTAAGTGATTATCAAGACTGGCTATCTTAGAAGTGGCTAATGGAAATCAGAGGGCAAAATAACAAAAGGCACAAGTAATCCCCTAAAGTGAACTATGCGAGGCAAGTCAGAAGAATCCTTTCATAACATCCTTGTTGCTCTTGCAGTCCTTGTTTGCCCCTTCTTCCAAAAGTTGTAAACTCTCTTTTGTTGCTGAGTTCCAGCCAAAGCTTTCTGTTCTTCCCTGCCAGCTTGTTTTTCAGCACATGGAGACCATCTGCTCCTGTGACTTTAATATTTCCTCCATGATGAATGTCCAGCTTTTCTGGATTCCTTTGCTCTTCAGAAAGGCCTCTCAATGGACATTGTCTCCTAAACAGTCTGCCCTCTGGAAATCCAAGGTAGCAGTTCTGTTAACCAACATCTAACCCACCCTGTTCCTACTTCGGTTTTCATGGTTTTTTTCTAATGCATTCCATTAATCTGTAGAATTACTTATTTTTTTAAAAAATATTATTCAGCAGTTACTCTGAAATAAGATATGTGTGTCATATATATTTATAGATATAAAATTTCTGAAAGAAAGGGATAGATAAAAAAATATGCAAAATTTCCTGATGTGAACCTGTATTTGTAATGGCTGTTAAATACATCAAGGAGACAGTAGTTACTTCCTGGCCATTTTTTTTTGGTTAATTCACTCATTGTTTTGTGATAGTTTACTATCAATCCTACATGTTAATTGCTACTGTTACTGCCCAATTATTGTAACTACAAAATCTATTTCTTTAAAAAAAAATTCCTTATTTTAAATAGGCATGTGAAATTAATTCCTTAGATAGAATAAGTTCTACTTTGAGTAGAAATGACTTTCACTACTGAAAAACAGGCTTACTCAGTTTCTGTAAAGCATGCCTTAAAATAATGAGCATGTCTGCTTAGATTGCCCAATGCTTAGGGACAATATTGTTTCATGTTTTTCTTTAGAGATAATACAGAATAATAGAAACTAATATTTAAAATTACTTATTTGAGGGAAAAGCTGCAAAGACTCTTTTATTAGCTGTAGATTTAGTCTGTACTTCCTATTAAAAGTAACTTCAATTTATAAAGTTATTTTTAGCTAAAAAAAAGCCAACCAAAATGTTTCTTTTAACCTGCAGCTTAGAAAGCAGAAACAATATGCCTTAGAGCTTACAATATTATATTCTGCTAGAAGACTGTGGCTAAGATTTCTCCCTCTTTCCCTTTTGCATAATGTTATACTCTGCCAAACATGGCCTAGTATTTAAGTTTTGCTTGCAGGTGTGAACAAAGAACTCTCTATTGTTGGGTGAGTTGATGAGGACAGACTGCTTTAACTGTGCATATGTTTTGTGCAGAGCCAGCTGTAAGATCTGATCAATAGCCCATAACATAACTAGTTGTGGGAGAGAAATTCTTCTGAAGAGTAGGGTCTTGACATAGTCCGGCTATGGAAAGAATGGAGAAATCCAGTGGTCTGTGAGGATAAAAGACAGGACACAGCATATGAGGTCACAGCAGGGTGATTTTCAATTCCATTAATTTTTTGCATCTGATAAGACTGGAGATGTACATTTTTTAAAAGGTTGTTTTTCAATTATAAGTGGTGACGCTAGTTCTGCAAGCTCTGTCATGATTTTGTGGTGTATTGGCTCAGTTACAAAGCTCCAACTTGTTCTATGTTTATTACTAAACCTAAACTTTTGTAGGTGCTGTGTGTTTTACTTTCATCTCTTGTCTTGTATTGCTTGCTCCCTAATATGATGTTGTATTGTCTGTTGTTATTCATCTCCTGTGAGCTGAAAATTTATTCCCATTAGTAAAGCAGCAGGTATGGTTTTTCAAGCTGAGTTTGACTTGTGGCTGCTAACAGGAAAACATTTTCCTCTTCATCCACTTTTCTTCAACAACAACAAAAAAAAAAAAAAAAGAAGTTAGGTTAAAAAGAGATGTGAAAATGAAAGGTTTACCATTTATAAATAAAAAAGGACTGATGATACCTTTTCTTTTGTATTTACTAACACTAGCAGTGTGCAATTTCTCAATCTTGTGTGACTGCTTTTGTTCCCTCTGGCAAGAGGAAAAGACTTGAGCTCTGCATGGATTGCAGGGCTGAGCCTCATCTATTTTAGCAGGGCTTTGTTCAATACTGAGGATCTGTCTTCATAAAAATGTTTTATAGAACTGAAATCTCAGGTCAAGGAGAGGCTCTTTTCAGCACCCTTCACAGAGATGCTGTTACTGTTATTAGCTGATTACAAGTCCTCTTAGATATGAATTCAATATTCTGTCACTAATTATATCTAAAAACTGTGTGGTACAGTTTAATTTGTTGGTGGACTAGGTTGTGAGAAATCCCAAGGATAATAAGGCCAGATACAATGTGCCTTACTATGACAAGAATTGTCCTGTTCTGGAGATGGACAGCTTTATCACAGAATCACAGAATATGCTGACTGGGAAGGCACCGACAAGGATCATTGAGTCCAGTTTCTGGACCTTCACAGGACAACCCAAGTGTAACATCATGCGTTCAAAAGCATTGTCTAAATGCTCCATGAGCTCTGTCAGGCTTGGTGCTGTGACCACTTCCCTGGGGAGCCTGTTCCAGTGCCCAACCACCCTCTGGGTGAAGAACCTTTCTCTAATATTCAACCTAAACCTTCCCTGACACGTCTTCAGGCCATTCCCTCAGGTTCTGTCACTGGTCACCACAGAGAAGAGATCAGTGCCTGCCCCTCCTCTTCTCCTCATGAGGAAGTTGCAGACTGCAATGAGGTCTCCCCTCAGTCTGCTCTTCTCCAGGCTGAACAGACCCAGTGACCTCAGCTGCTCCTCATATGGCTTCCCCTCAAGGCCCTTCACCATCCTCATTGCCCTCCTTTGGACACTCTCTAATAGTTTAAACTCTTTTTTGTATTGTGGCACCCAAGACTACCCCCAGCACTCGAGGTGAGGCCGCCCCAGTGCAGAGCAGAGCAGGACAATCCCCTCCCTTGCCCGGCTGGTGATGCTGTGCCTGATGCTCCCCAGGACAGGACTGGCCCTCCTGGCTGCCAGGGCACTGCTGACTCATGTTCAACTTGCTGTTGACCAGGACCCCCAGGTCCCTTTCCACAGCACTACTTTCTAGCATCTTATTCCCCATGTTGAGCAAAGGTTAGCTGTCTATCTTCTGTGGGGGACTTAGCTTGTGACATAAAATGGATTTATAGAATGTGTTTACAAACATCCACAAGTCTGTTAAAAGAGAACAAATAAAAATAAAAATAATATCAACAATTTATTACCAGAAAGTATCAATACAAATGCAGATGTTTTTATAAATATTCATACCATGCAAAACCTATCCCTCCATCCATTTGATTTCTGCTTATGGATAACGATCAGACTTTAAGAGGATGGATTACTGGTCTCTTTTTTTAAAAAAAAATACTCCATTAAAAACTCTGTCTCAGTTCAGGTAAGGGTAATCAGGCATGGCCTGAATTATGCTGTGGTTGTGCCAGGGTCTGGGCCTGTCTCAAGATCTCCCTGAGTGGTCATTGAACTTTCATGGATTAACCTCAGCCCTGACTTGTTGACCTTGCCTTTGGTTGAAGATCACAGGACCGTGTTTGGAACGTATTGCTATTGCCATCTGATGCTGCTTATCCTGCTCAGGTGCCCTGGTAGTGAGGGCATTACCTGTGCTGTCAGTTTTGGTTCATGCCTCATCTTGCCTTGAAGTGCAGCCTCACTCTTGCTGCCATCTAATAGAAGTTTCCAAAACCAGATCCCAAGTAACCACCTCTGCAAAGAAATCGTTAGCTAAAGCTCATGCAAGGCAATAACAGAAGCAGGAAAAGGCCTGGGCAACAGTCTGTGACCTATTTGAGCTTTATGATGTACACAGTGCTCCTCCTGTGAATCACTTGCCAGTAGAGGGGTACAGCAATTGTACTTGGCATATACCCACAGGTTCAAGTGAAAGGCAGTGTTGGAGTCTAATACCCTCTGATCAGGTCCTTTTAGATACTCTATGCATGGAGGATAAAATGTTTAACTTATTCAAAGTCAATGGTACATAGTGAATTTTTGGAACTTAGACCAAAATGATAGTTAATTTTTGAATGAATACAGAATTTATGCGTGAAAGTTTGGTGAAAGAGAATTGTGAAACAGCAGGGAAAGAAGGTAGAGGCAGGTGGTGTCCAGGTTTACTGAAATGCACAAAAACAGGATAGATATCTTTTACCCGATGTTCCTTGTAGAAGTCAATTAAAGCAGTGTCTCATGTCTTTGTATCTTATCCTGGCAACCTTCCATGCTGAATGACTGATATTTGAATAATTCTGGAGCCTGCAGTTCTGCCACTACTCTGCACAGGCAGACTCTGGCCCCACTTTTTCTTGAGTCCTGCTCACAAAACAGTCAGCAAAGTATGGCCATGAGGAGTTCAGCATCTCTCTCACCTGTGACACCCCTTCTGATGTGATGTGTTTGATTTTGGACTTCTCAGTGCAAGAAGTACAGTGATGTTCTGGGGTGGGTCAAGAAGAGGGCCATGAATATGATTAGAGGCCTTTAGCATGACATGAAATTAGAGACTGAGATGAATGGACTTGTCCAGTTTCAAGAACTGAAAGTGGAGAGGAAATTTTAAGTCTGACTACAACTCCCTGTTGGGAGGCCATGTAGCATACAGGGTCAGAGTCTCTGCAGATGTTCACAGTAGAAGGATGAGATACCAAAAACACAGGTTGCAAAAGGTTACAGCTGCTCAATGTAAGGAATTTTTTACAATGAGGATGTTCAAATATGGGAACAAGTACCTCAGGAGGTTGTGAGATATTTAGAATTCAACAGAATATGGCCCTGAGCCACCTGCTCTGACTGGCCTGGCTTTTAGCAATATCTTGGTCAACATGACTTCTGGAGGTCCCTTCCAATCTGTGAGATTCTGATCCCCTTTCCTTTCCTGGGGAGATGTCACACACACCAGAGGTTTAGTTGATATAAATTACAAACAACATTGTTCTTAAAAGGAAGAACTTTGAAGAAATGAAATTAAGAAAGGATTTGCCTATTTGATAAATTGTGTGATTTGTAAAGATTTTAGTCTCAATAAAGGAAAAAGAGACACAGTTTTAAGGGGGATGTTATTCTAAGACAAATGCATTGAATATTTACTACCTTTAAAACCTGCAATTTTTAGTAACAGTAAGATGTAATAAAAGCAAACTACAATGTCTGTATAGGGTGAAAATATTATGGTTTTCTTCAAGAAGCAGCTATCGTATTAGTCTCCACAAGCTCCTTATAATTTTTACATCAACTGAATTTATTCTTCACTTCTCTACTTACTATATACAAACTTTAGTTTATATAGAATGCTTTTACCTGCTTTGTCTGAAAAAATTGTGCGAACAGATAGACTTTTTTTAGAGCCTTATACTTCAAGAGTGATGATGAAAGTAAAGAACTCTTCATCAGTTACATGAATCATGAGAAACAATCATTCTTATGTCAAGTAAATAATTTACTGCAATATAAATATTCTTTTGATCATGTACTTCTGATAATGTACTCCATTTCTGATTTGCATTATATCAAACACAGCTCTCAGGAAATAATTTGTTTTACTATTGAAAACATTTGTGTATGCTATAGTAACTAAGAAATATTACATTTCAGTGAAGAAACTCTTAAACATGGGATCTTAAGTGTTTTGTCTTGGGGTATTTTACAGCACTTTGTGACAGTACTAAAGAAAAGAAACAGTCACTTTTTTTGGGGGGGGAAGTGCAGACTAGACAAAACATTAAAAAATAACAGCTTTTGCACAATTATCTTTGCTGCAATGTCTTGAATGTCTCATTATGTCAAGTGCAGTGATTTACTGAACAAATATTTACATTTTTTCCATCTCTTTGCTAACGACAACATATTAAGTTCTGATTAGCTATTCTTTATTGTAACAGCTGAGAGATGTTCCAGTTCCACTATTTTCATGTTTCAATGAGAAAGAATTGGTTAGACTATGTAAGTCAAGAAAAAAAAAAATGATTAATTTATGAGTCATTGCATAATTTTTCAGAAGGAATATTTCAGGCACCTTATGCAGAGTTTTTATTATTTAAGTTTGAAAGATACATAAGAACAAACTGTTCAGATAGCTGTTCAAAGTGAAATTATCAATGGAATTGATATTTGTACAGTTGTATTTCATTTGGAATCATGACTAATTTTCTTAAAGCTCCAGTGTTTTACCTAAGTACCTCACCTACCTACCAAAACTGTGAGGCACAACAGAGTATTGTAAGCATAATGTTGATATTTCTCAGTTACTGAATGCCATCACAGGCCTGAAGAGACTTAGGATACATCATTTCAATCTTCAGTCTAACTCTGAAGCTCCTGTCTCCAAATTTTTTTTGAAGAATAGATGTGATAAAGTATTGTCGTGTTTTCATCTAGGTTTTTAACAACCTCCTTCTGGTATTTTTTCTCAGAAGTAACTATTATTACAAAGAGGGAAAATTAGTAATGTAGTAAAATGTGACCGAAATGGGAACAATACTTAGTGAAAATTAGAATAGCAAGATATTAGTGGATTTCCACTCTATTTTACACAATATATATACATGTTGTACAGTCTTAGATTCTGTATCTTTCTCAGAAAAAAAAAAAGCCTGTATATATGTCTTGGTTTGAAAGACAGGTGTCTGCCAAGGAAGGTGGGAACCTCCCTTGGAATGGAAAATGTGATCCCCCTTACCTCCAAATTATAACTTTGAAATAACAGGGCTTTCAGGCAAAGATCTGAGAAAAGGAATAACAGTCCTTTACTGGTATCAATATATGTATGAGAAGGCAAACAAACCACAACGGCAGCAGCAACAAACAGAACCAGAAACCCAGTAGCAGCCTTCTCTCAGCCGCAGGCACTTTCCCCTTTGCTGTAGTTAGGGCCACAGCCAGCAGGGGTGCTGGTGGCTCCCGGCCCGGCAGGGCAGGTGCAATGATTCCCCTGTGGCTGCAGGGCTGCTGTGGCGTGAGTCCAGCCGTCTCCCTCCACTTGACCAATTGCCGATGCAGCCGGCAGAAAGAGATGGAAAAGGCACTTCCGTTACAAACCCCCGGGGGAAGCCAATCCTGGTGCCCCTCTGGATGGCAAAATGGGCAGTAGCAGGAACCTCGGAGTGGTGGCTGGAATGGGAGAGGCAAGCAGATGCTGGGGTGGCAAACAAAATGTAGCAGGAATTCCGCAGCCATAGCAGGAGGTGCGGGGAGTCAGGTGGACATGGGATATCAGGTTAAAGTGTAGCAAAAAAGCCAAAGCAGCGGCAAAAACAGTGGGGCTGTGCAGCGGCAGCTGGGCTCCCGTAAGCAGCTGGGAGACACTCCCTGGGAGGGGGTCAGGGTTCAGGGTCCCGGGTTCTCCCCTGGGGCACCCGAGTAGATGGTGAGGGTCCTTTCCAGTGAGATCGGGTGTTCGATAAGATCCCAGTTCAACAGCTGCTCTTACGAGCAAAGCCTCACTCACGGTAGGAGAAGCAGTAAAATGGCTGAATTCTGCCGCGGCAGAGAATTCTCCCCACAGCAGCAATGGCACCATCTCCTCCTCCAGTCCTGAGAGAGGGAGAGGAGCCAAGCCCAGCCCCACACCCTCCAGCCAAAATCTCATCGTATCTCTTCCCTTCCCAAAAGAAAACCCCCCCAGCTAAGACAGTGCAGACAGCTGCACCCCTTCCCCCCACCTTGGCCACTTCTTTTGTTTCTTAAGTATTGGTTGTTCCCACCTCTTATGCAACAAATGGGAGAAAATTCCCTGAGAGAAAGAAAAGGGAAAAAAAAGGAGAAAATCCTAACCTCTAACAATATAGTAATATGAATCCTGAGGCAGAAGTACAAAAGTACTTCTCTTTTTCCCTATAACTGTGTAAAGATGATCATTAGAGGTGAGCCATCAGCATCCAGACTCCTTCACCAGGAGCAAAGCACGGTCGATGGTTCCTTCCTCCTCACTCCTTTGTCTGCTTGTGGAAATTTTTATCTATTTACTAACACTCTCTTTTATTTTACAATTCCCCATTGCATCCAAATACTTTATACAGAGTGACTTACATAGATGCTGAGTACTTTTGGGAGGTTTGCTACCCTGAAAACTGTTTTTCCAGCTCCCATGATTACATTCCTTTAATGAGCGGTGAAGGACTTTTGATGGCTTGTTAACAGCCATCGAGCCTCCTGTGTTTATCTGTCTTGCATTAGATTCTAGGGTCATAGATAGAGATTTCATTCCTTAAGGAAATATAGCTTAATTAAGCTATTGTCACACCCTGAGCACGACCTCTTCTTTCCACCTTCCATAGCTTTTGCAGCCTGGGCTCAGGGCCAGGTTTTGGTGCAACTGTGTGGTTTAACACCTGGCTGGTGGTGAAATGACTAAATGTGCAAATGTTCTGTGAGAAATGAGTGCTGGGGAGCCATGATGGAGCCCCAGTCCATGGCCCACCAGAGCTGCCCCAACACTTGTAACTATAGTTAGTTGTATGTGCAACAATAGACACAACAAAATTGATAAAGCCAAGAAAAAGCAAGAAGTATAGAAGGGTAAATTAATCCAGCAGTGGTTTGATAATTGCTGCTCTAGATAGAAAAGCAAAGACTTGGCTACAGACAGGCAAAGATGAGTCCAAGCGAGTCCTGACGCCACCTGAGGGCCATGAGCCTGACAAAAGGATTGTGGTCTCTTAACGGCAGTGGCATTGCCATCCTTTGTGGGCTACAGGGCTACACTATTCCTCTTATCTTTCAACACCCTCACATTTATTGATCTTTACTATAGTCTATGTCTCTTCTCTTAACTAGTATAGTATACTGCTGGGAAGATAAAAAAAGCTGTATTTGGGGACTGCTAGAAGAATGGTTACCTCTCTTTTCTACATGAAGACTAGAATTATAGTACATTTTGACTTTTAGAAATATTATTCCCCTGTTAAAAAAAGAAAAGTAAAGAGTTACACTGTCATGTCTATCCTTAAATGACTAGGCAGACTTCTATTTAGATTGGTCTCAATGAAAACCCTAGGGCTCATTTCATATATTTCATACACTTTACAATGTTCTGTCCTAATAACTTTGGTTATCTTTCCCTGAAGTTGATATAATTCTTCTACCATTTTTCTCAGAATCAATATTGTTGATGAGTGATCTTTTTTCTACACCTTCTGCTGTATTCTGCCATATCATTTCTTTTTTTCAGAATTAAATCTAAAAGAAATCCCAGGTAAATATATTTTGTGTCTTCAGGGGGATGATTCTCTTAATTCTGATTTGCAATGTATCATTTTCCTGAGGATGACTATCAAAATAACAGGAATGAGAAAGGTACGCTTTAAATTTGGCATGTCAATTCTGTTATTTCTTACAAGTGTTTTAAAACCTTTCAGAAGATGAACTAATGCCCTGACCTACTGAAATTTTAGGTAGGTGAGTAAGCATCCTAGCTGGTGCACAACTAAAATTAATTTGGGAATACTAGTCATTGCAGATAGAGTTTTTGGAACATGGTTATGGATACACTCAGGTGGACTATGCTAATCAGTCAGCGAGCCACTTGTATCTTTCAAGACCATTCAGCACAGTTCTGTTGTTACCTGATATGAAAATCCATTTGAACTATGGTTTATCAATTTCTAGAAGTACTTTGATTAAGAGGTTTTGTGTACCAGTACATGCGGGTCTATATGACCTGTCATAGTGCACTCTGAATGTGTATTGTCCCTTTTCTCTCTTCAGCAGCCATGCATGTATCTGAATGTGAACATGTTGTCTGTTGCACGTTGTCGTAGGTTAGCAAGCATAGTCCTGGAAGTGATGTCCTTGATAAGGGCTGCTTACAGCTTCCTCTGGGACTTGATAGAACCTATCAGCTGGCCAGTTTGAATATGGACAATTCTTTAAGCCACTTAAAGTTGTGACCGCCTCTGTGATCCACATTTAAGAATAGGCAAACTCCCCCTCCAAGCTCTCTCTCGTTTCAGGTGACTGCGGGGCCCCGTGCGGAGGCCAGCGGGCCTGGCCCAGGCCCTGCTCGGGCCAGGCCGGGCTGGGCCACGGCCATCCTGGAGCCGATGGACCTGTTCCAGCCGTGGAACCCCCCCCACTGCCTTGCCGTGGGCAGCCGGAGCGGCTCGGCTCTCCCCCCTCTCCACTGCGATAAGAAAAATTCCAGCTGCAAGGCAGAGGTGAGATTAACCCTTTTATTGCTGTGAAGAGCTGAAAACCTGAGGGAAGAGAGAGAGGAGATGCTTAAAGCTGAAATTCTGTTGTGAAGCTATGATGTATCAGAGTATCCCGTTGTAATTTCATGAAGATATGGGGGGTGGAGTGTTCAGCTCATAAGCAAAAGCACCTGCGCTGACATAGGCAGATGCTGACGCAGCTGTAATTTCATGAGAAGTTTGGACAGGGAGAGATGGACCAGATGAGGACTTTTGCTCCAAACGGGAAAGGAGAAAACCTCAGTTCCTAGAGATTCTCCCAGAGATAGTCCTACCGATGAAGATGAGGAGGACCCTTTGCTCCCAGGGAAGGAGAAGGGCCTCTGTTTTTGTTTCTGAATGGCTCAACCTTAAAATTGTACCCCAAAAACCTTCAAGAGTGAACCCTTGAAAGCAGTTGTAGGAAAAGCTGCAAGTCGGGGGAAAGGACTCACACGCAAGCAGAGAGACTCCTCTTCCTAAATGGACTGAACAATATTTGGAAGTGGGCGGCTGTCTCGTTGTGATAATGTTTTCATAGCATGAGAAAGAAGAGACTTCTCTTTCTAAATGGACTGAACAAGGTTATTATGGAAGTGGTAAACAGACTGAACATCTCAAGGGTTGTCTTTTTAC
>NW_024582056.1:5449766-5460978 GCF_017639235.1 Corvus kubaryi | reverse complement strand
TTTATGGAAGTGGTAAACAGACTGAACATCTCAAGGGTTGTCTTTTTACATTGTCAGTGGGAGAAGGGAGGAAGGTGGGGGGAGGAGGAGAGTTCTGAAGGTGAGGTATAATTTTTTTTTTTCCCCCTCTTTTAGGTCTGTTAATAAACTTCTTTATATTCTTTCAAGTTTGGTGCCTGCTTTGCGTTTCTCCTAATTCTTATCTCACAGCAGATAAACAGTAATGGGTATTTTGGACCAAACCACTACACACGTCCACCACAGTCTTCACTGCAGAAGGCCACTTCATTCAGTCTTTTCTCCAGTGGCAGTTCTGGGTAACATGATTCTGTTGATGCTTTTCAAATAGGTTTATCTTACTCAAAGTTTAGATATCAAAAGCATTCAAAGTATTATACATGAGGATTTAATGAGACGCAGTACTGTTTAGTTTCCCAGTGTAGCATCTGTCTTGGTTAGAACACTGGTGCAATATTGACTTCAATTGGTCTCATGTCTTGCTATCATTCATGGCTTCTCTTTCCTGAACAGCTGCGTCCCAGAATATTGTTCCTTATCCTATAATCATTCAGCTGGTGGTTCCTGCTTGAATACCGTATTTTTCAGTTCTAATGAATTTTATATACCTTTTTTCTCCTCAGAAATTAAAAAAAAAAAATACTTCTAGTCTCACTTTTGTAGTCATATACATGGAATTAGACCAAGTTATTTTGTATTGCACTGTGTGCCCAATTTGACATGTTTTAATTTTCAAGACTACTGACAACATTTTAACAAGTTGTGTTCTCTTGGCAATGCCTATTCCTATCACAGCTTGATAAGCTTCCCATGAGGTTATCTGCTTTATATTTCTGAAGAATATATTCACTTGATATTGTAGTGGTTCCTTAAGTCCCCTTTCGCTTTGGCTGCAAAAATATATGTTTTATACATGCATGTAGGCAAAACACAGAACAAGCCTGCAATCAGTTCAAAGAAGCTGGTCATTTGCTTTGTTTTCAGTTTGAGTTAAGAATGATGAATGTTACATGTAAGTGGTTTTTCACCTCTTTTCTCTAAATACAACTTCTCAGTCTTGCTGAGATCCCATTGCTTTTGTTATTCTAGGCTTTTAGGTAGGCATAAGAAAAAGCCTTTCAGCTTATGCACAGTACCAATTTCCAAAGGTTTAATGTGTTACATTTTTTTCCTTGTCCCAGCCATGTAATTGTAAAAAGTTCCAACACAAATGAATGACATGTTTTCTCACCACAGATCTGCTAAATTGCACTTATCAATCAAGTCTTTGCTGTATGAGAAGTTTTTGATTGGTTTTAACACAATTTCTTCCACAGTTATCCGGTGTTAATGTTTAACAAGGATACTCCTTTCTGTGGATGCTAAAAGGCAGGAGCAGAGGAATTTTCCTGCGAAACTTTTCTTTCTCATAAGAGAGCAGTTAGAGAAATCCAGCTTCTCACAACTTCTCTGTGAAAGCTTTTGTTCTCATGAGAACTGGATGGACAACAGTTTGAGAGAATGTGAGCCATTTCTGCACCTGCAGGTTGTTGTGAGAAGAGTAGAATTGTTTTCAGTCTTGTGAGAATAATATTTGAAAATGGGTGTCTTACTGCTCAGCCTATCACCTCGAGAGGTGGTGAGTGAAAAAGCCAATCATGTAATTTCTTTATTGCAAACCACACTGTAAAAGATGAGCTATTCATTAAATGGGGGCTTAGCTCTGCTCTGCTTCAGCCATATCATCTGAGCTGGAATTATGTCATGATTTCGCTGTTCTCTGGGGATAACAGTAACACCTTTCTGTTTCAAGACTTAAATTCATTTATGTTCAGTGTCTTCTGTATATAGCCAGAGGCCTTGACATTTCATTAATAAAAAGTTTCCTACTATACAACCTACTAAAATAACTAGTTTTGCTTTAATTTTAGGTTATTCAGTGTCCTTCCCAAACCGAATGCTGTTTTATGAACAGACTTTTAGAAAGGTACCACACAAAAAAAAAGCTTAGATTGATCTAAAGCACATCAGTTAATTATGAGACCAATTATAATTATATTCTTAAAATAAAATAATTCCAGTAAGACATGAGATGTTGAAAGCGTTATATTATCACCACCCAATGAAAGCCAAGTGTATCTGCATATGCTAATTCTCTTCTCAATCATGGTTACAGTTCTTTCTAAACTGTTGATTTAGTGTTTCCTCTTTCTGCAGTGAATTATTTTTTCCTAAAAATATCAAGAACTATCTACCCATACATCAAGCAACAGCATCAGTTTAGCTGAGCCTATTGTTTTAGTTATTGCTCAGCTTTATTCATATAAGGCATTGCCAAATCTCTTAATCTTGGAACTGACCAACTCTATTTCACAGAGATTATTGATTTGTGGTTATCTTGTGCCTGATTAGCTGCAATTCCTTCAGGAAAGTTGCATTGTATTTCTCCTATTCCTTGAATGGAGTTTTCTCCTTCATAACATTTGGAAGACTTGTGAACATTTGGCCTATGAACCTCTGAATAATTTGAACACAACTGGTAATTTTATGTACTTTTAATTTTTTCCTTTCTGAGCCAGAAAGTTGTCTCTCATAGAGAAAAACAAAAGAGTGACTCAAAGAGGAAGTTGTCAAAATCAGAAGTAGCTTTCTATACCTTTATCTAAAGGTCATTTCCTTTATTTCAGTCAGTAGTAGGTCACAATAGCAGGTCACAATAGCTGCTTCAACCAGCCACGAGATGGAGGTATAATTTCATACACTTGATCAAAGTACATCAAGAAGTAGGAATATGGATTTTACTCTGACATTTTATTACTACTGTGCCTGGTTTTGAGGTGAGTACTTGGTTTTGGCCAAAGCTGTGGGATGCACATCTTTTTTTTACCTGGACTGCTGTTAAAACTTTGGCAAATAACACCAGAATCTTGGTTGTTCTGCTATGTTAGTTGGTATCCTCTGCCATACTTGACTTCTGGAGAGAGACAAGAACATGAGGCCTCAATGAAACTGGGCAACCTCATGATTTTAATAGTTTATGGAAAAGTAGTTCAGTAATGCAGTCCTGAAAACAGTTGGGCTAAGTATTTCCTTCCAAAGAAAGCCATATCCTTCACATGATCTACAATTAGTTCATATCTGGGAGAATGAAGTACTTCAGCTTTTCTCAAAGACAACTCCTTTTGCAATTTATATATTTCCTTTTGCCATGGAACAATAGTTACTGCTTTTAGTGGAAGTTAAACAAAACACTGTTGTTGGTCTCCCAAGTGTGAAGAAGTGGCTGTGTATTATATTCACTAGGTGTCTTGTGTCTAGAACTCCTGGTGAGGTGCTTGGAATACTTTTGAGAGAGAAAAACAAGAAATAAAGGGTCTCCTATAGGAACAGTGATGAATTTTTTTTTAATCATCCATTGAGGGACCAATGCACAATTTCTTCATTTTCAGGACTGAAATTGGATGCAGTCTTTCCATAGTTGTGCTGAATTTTAATGTTCTCAGAATAAGGAGAAACTACAGTTGTCCCCAGTCATGTTTGGGGAAAGGAAATTTTGAAATGAATTTTTTTCTTATATTGCTGAAGTGAATATACACAGTACAGTGAAATTTAGCAAATGTTAAGAGACTATTTCTCCATCTGTTTGACATGAAAATGACTTGGTTTGGATGCAAGAGAGGCATTAATAGCAGCTACTGGAATTTGAGCAAATGGCAGAAAGAATACTTAAGGCTGCGTTGTGCATAGAGACACTGGAAATGGAGCCACATTTCATGACAAACCTGTATGAACTGAAAATACAGAGTAAAATTCTACTGGCTTCTGACAGCTATATATTGAAGCACTCAGTCCAGCTACTGGAATATCTGAGCAGTCTGTATAGCTTCAAAATTTCTACACAACCAAAATTGGATGCATGGGGTTGTTGAGACCGAAATGCAGCACTCAGCACTTCTTACTGAACTTCATACCATTGGCCTTGTCCCATTGTTCCAGCCTGTCCAGATCCCTCTGTAGAGCCTTTCTACCTTCCAGCAGTTTAACAGTCTTGCCCAACTTAGTGTTGTCTGCAAACTCACCAAGGGTACACTCGATCCCCTGGTCCAGATCATTCATGAAGATGTTAAACAGGACTGGAACCAATACTGAGCCTGAGGCAGCACCACTGGTGACCGGCCACCAGCTGGATTCAACCTTTTTCACCAGTACTCTTTGAGCCTGCCCATCTAGCCAGGTTTTTACTCAGCAATGAGCATGCTAACCCAAGCCATGAGCAGCCAGCTTGTCCAGCAGAATGCTGTGGGAAATGGCATCAGAGGCTTTCCTTAAGTCTATGTAGCCAACATCTGCAGCCTTCTCCTCCAGAAGGATTTTCCTCTCTCACGTCCTCCCGTGTAATCTTCTTTACCCTTGCAACTTCTTACGCTTCAGCATGCCTATTTTGTACATATTCCCTGCATATAAGCAGTGTTAGAAGGTCCTTCAGTTTGGAGCCAGCTGGGAGCATTGTGGCAGTACTTCCCCTGAGCCTTTATATTATCAAACCCAAAAGGCTGTGCGTTCTTCTTTTTACTTCCTGACAATGCTGCTGGTGTTTGGAGAAGTAGAAATGGAGATAAAAGCAATGTAGCACATGTCTGCAAAGAAAAAATATATATTAAAAAAAAAGAGAAAAAGAAAACCTTCCAAAGAAAATTCAGTTGACTTATGATGTTTGCAAATGTTGTAATAGATCACTTAGACCATCTGTAAGATGGTGAAAAGTAGCTAAATAGAGTGTGTATCTGAAGATTTTGGACCTTAGATATACAATGTTCTCTATTGAAAACCAGGATTTGATAAAAGCTGAAAAATAGGTTTATACAGCATGAATCAAAATATAAGTTAAAGCTATTCTGTATCTTTATATGTGCAAATGATAATCTCATTTCATATTTTGAAACGCTTCGGATTCACTCCATTCGGTTACTCTTTCAACACTAATTTTGGTATTCACCCTTCCTAAAGAACTGAGGTCAAAAAAGCTGTAACAGTATTCTTAGATGTATGACCGTTGTATCACCTTTGGGAACTTCAGAATCTACAATTTTGCTCATAGTAAGTATATTGCACATATTGTCCTTGTGTGTATTCCTCTGGGGTTTTCTGAGAGGGAAGATGTGCTCATTGAACTTTATGCTATTTCTTATTTACAATTTAAGAAATTTAGTAGTGATAATATTACCCCAGTTTCGTTAAACATAGAAATATGCATACCCATGATTTTTACCTACAAATGGAATTCATTCAAGTCAGGGAAGTAAATTTTAAAAATGTAGTGATATTCTAATAGCTGTATTTATCTTTGTCTCTAAGGATAAAATGTCAAAATTTTAAATGGGTAATTTAATAAAATTGTGAGCAAGGTATACGCAGCAGCAGGTTGAAGGAGGTTATTCTCCCCCTTTTTTTAGATCTCATGAGACAACCTGGAATCCTGCATCCAGCTCTGGGGCTGCCAACATAAGGAGGAGATGAACCTGTTGGAGAAAATCCAGATGAGAGAAAACTAAGTTGATCAGAGGTCTGGAGCACCTCTCCTATGAAGATAGGCTGATCAAGTTGGAGTTGTTCTACATAGAGAAGAGAAAGGAGACCTTATAGCAGCCTTACAGTACCTAAAGGGGTCTGCAAGAGAGCTGGAGAGGGACTTTTGACTGGGGCGCATAGTGATACGGCAAGGGGGAATGGATTTAAACTGAAAGACTGTTAAGTTTAGATTAGATATTGGGAGGAAATTATTCACTGTGATGGTGGTGAAGCACTGGAACAGGTTTCCCAGAGAAGTTGCCCCATCTGTGGAAGTGTTCAAGGCCAGGATGGATGGAACTGTGAGCAACCTGATGGATTTGACACCTAGTAAGGTCTCATCTAGACTAAATTGTCAAAAAAGCAGAGTGACTGGCTTTCCTATCTTCCTTCTTTCTGATCTGAAACTCCTAGCTGAAGAAGACAGGAGCAGTAGGCTATCAAGTTCTTGTTACAGAAGAGATGTGTAAGAGGAACAGCCTCTTTTCATCTGTAGGAAGTAAAAAAAAAAAATAGCCAAATAGGCCATCTCACTGGTACTTCTGTAATGGCTTTGCTAGTGCTGACTCTCTAACAAGGGGTCAATGAGATATTTCTGGTTTTGCTTTACTCAGTTGCAGCATCTTGTTGCTGATCTGCAAAGATCAGGGTTAGATGATTTCTGTGCACTCTCACTATTGGTCCTATTAACAGATGTTCTCTATTTTGCATCCTTCACCTCTTGTTTAATTGGAGTTTCTAGATGTCTGTCTCTCTGTTATGTGAACTCTAGATGTCTTCGTCACACTGACTCTTTATTTGTATTATTTTTTGTGCTTTTGCATGATTTACATATAAAATCTGTGACATTTTTGTACTTCAACAGTCATAAACCAATGTTACAATAATAGAAAAAATCTATACTTGTTGAATGCTGATTTAAGCATACTTTAATAATTTTCATAAACCACTGGCATGCTGATTTGTAGTATCAGGCTGTTGACATATTCAAAGCACACAGAAGAGGAAGTGAAGGTGAAAAGAAGAAAGTATTTTGTCTTGAACTCAGCATGACAGGCATAATTTTTCTGTTACTCTTTCAGTGAGCTACTGACACAGTTGGTCACTGAAAACTTGGAGCCTGAACCCAAATAATAAAAGTATTGACTTTGAGAAGACCTAAGCATGCAAATGACTTTCATCTCATGAATACTACTATTGATTTTGATGAGACTGTAGAAGTTCATAAAGTCCTGCGGTTGTATAAGCTTTAGGATCCAAGTGCCAGGCTAGAGATGATCTCATTATTTTTGTGTTTGAGATTCTATAAGACAACAAAGAATATACCTCACAATTCAGTTCACATTTATCAATGGTACTTTCTTTTTATAACTTTTTCTTTCCAGGTATAGAATTTCAGTTTTAGCACAGATAGAATGAAAACTGGAGCAGGACCTAACTTTGCCTTTGGCTGAGAAATCTAAAGAAAATGAAAAAAGCTCTTAGCCATGCCAATACAAATATGCACATGATGGATAAGTTATAACATATTAATTGTGTGCTACCTAGAGAATTGATAATAACATTACTAGTGCTATGATCACCACTTGTGGAAAAAAGATGTGGATATCTTTTCAAGTACTAGGGATTTCTGAAGTTGAACTAAGCTGCCTTATGCTTTCCTAATAATTTAAGTATCTGGGAAGGAAATTATGTCAAAATCTGGTGAGTTACACCACTTTTTGACCCTGATAAATCATAATCTGAAACATATCCATCTACTGTGTGACTCAGTAATCGTTGTCTAGAGGATTTCATCTTGCTGTTGAATCATAAAATATAAATGAGAGAGGGAAGGCACAGGGCTCCTTGACCTTTGTCAGGTTTTGTAAGTATCCAAGGGACTGTGTCTATATCACAGCCATATGTCACAGTCTCTAAGTCAGGCTTAATGGCTGGCAGGTCATATTTATTTATGATATCTAAAAATAATGTACTAGATCAAAATGGGCACACTACCAAAGCATACCTTAAGTCATGCAACCTCGATATTTATTTCTTATTTTTGTCTTTGCTGCATCAGTATTGCAGTAGTCTGTACATTTAGACTGTCTAAAATATGGAACAGGAAAATAGAGGCATTGCTTGTGCATTTCATATAGCTTCCTTGATGGTTCATTTTATCAGTTTCCAGTATAAAATCAGGTAATGTGGAGTCTGATGTGTGTTTGGAGAACACAGTTAGGCAAGTATGCCAGTGGACTATCTGCAAATGTCAGCATGAATTTAAACTGGCCTTGGCCATGTCTAGTTGAAGGTGATGGGACTTGTTTCCACTCCAGAGAGCTAAGAAATACTTGAAATGCCTGCCACAAGAAGTCTCACATCCAATCTTATACCTTCATGAATGGTAATCAGAAGATATTCTTTCGTCTTCAACTAAAAGAAAGCTGTTTTCCTACAAACCACTCAAATTCTTGATTTGCTTGCCTTTTTTGACTGAAATAACTTGATGCTGTTGACATAAAAGTTCTTTTCGTGAGTTTGTTCCTTTCTTTTTCTTATGAATAGCCTTTTAGTAAAAAGAGAATACTGTAAAATCTAGCAGAATTATGTGACTGAAAGGCAAGATTTTGAATTTTTCCAAATTCTGTGTCTCTGTTTAGCTCTCCATTTGAGAAAAATGGGTCTGTTGCATTCTTAGCAGCCATTATTTACAAGTTAAAAAACAAATTCTTTATATTTCTTCTATAATCTGAATTAATAATATTAAAGTAGTTGCCAAAGCCATATTCTTCTTGTACTGAAACCTTGGATTCCAATGTATCATTGTTTTGCTTAGTTTCAATGATTATCAGAGTTTTCAAGCATCACGGTGGAAATCTTTTAATGAACTGTTTTGTCTCTTCTTTTTCTGCATTAGTTCTATTTTTAAAAATACTGTTACCGTTTCATTTGGTGAGAATTCCTCTTTCCATTTGACCTTGAATAAAACCATTAAGCACACTGCAAATTGGTGACTGAAAACTAATACCTTAATCCCATAATTGATAAGTAAATTAAAATTATACAAAAAAGTTAGACACAAGTACTACTGCATTTTTCAATTTAAATACTTCTCTTTCTTTGTCACCTAGTATTGGTAACTTGGTCTTAGAGTTTTTCCCAGTTTGCTTTCAAGCACTTTCTGCAGATTTTTACTGATCTGAAAGCCAGATCATCAAATTCAATGGGTAGCATTTAGTTACGCTTTTTATTATCCCGCACCTTAACTGTGCATTTCAGTGGAGACCATACCCTTTTGTCAGATGATCTTTTGGTGTTATGTTGTTCAAATAGGTTACTTCCAGACTGAGTTTGAGTCCATGCAACCACTTGGTGTTTAGTAATGATAGTTTTTACTGGTTCAGATACACAACATTCCTAAGAAAATAACTTGTCCACATCACAGGTCACAGAATGTGATCAGTGCAGTCCTTGATTTTAATGTCTCAGGCACCCAGAACTGCCTAAAGAATGCATGTCAAATGTGTATTAAGTACAGGGAACTAGAGAAAAAGCAAAAGGCAAATGGAAGGAGAAACTAACTTCTGTCACAAAAGCAAAATAAGAGAAAATATCAAGTTTTACCAAAGTAAACATAAAGCAGTCTTCCTACTGAAAATCATAAGTGTTTTGATGAAGGCACTGTAAATCTGAAAAAGGAATCACTAAGATTGTTTTCATGAAATGCGGTATCAAAAGGAACGCTATCGGCAGGCACAGACAGAATGCACAGACGTGCATCTGCATTAATTGACCACCTCTTTCTGCTGAAGTAGGATCAGGCAATTAAAAGAGTAATTACAACAGAGAAGGGTAATGTATTCAAAAGTCCTATAATAAGAGCTCCACATGGATGCTGAATTCTTTGGATGCAAATTGTTAAGCAGCACAAAGAAATAGTTACAATAAGTAGAATGCAGGCTGCTGACCTTGTAGAAGACTAAAAATATATCACATTTGACAATGGCCTATTATAATATAAAAAAGAGTGTGCATGAATTAGTTTGACTTAATAAAATCATTTTTTAAAGTATTTTGGTGTGTCCTCTTCACCCAGTGTCCCTCTCCTTAATGTGGACTTATCAACTTCGTTTTTATTAGCTCTAGTTTTGGACTTCAGTTTAATGTACCTTATTAAGAAACATTCAGTAGCTAGAGAACAACATGAATTTGTCAGTGTAGTTAGTGCAGTTCATATTGGAGTTGGCCTTCTCATATATTTTACATGCTTTCTTTTCTTCATTTTTTTAACTGTTTGGGGTTTTTTAATATAACTTATATTTTCTTCATAATACTCATGTTAAGCATTTCTTTTTAGCTTTTTTTTATTTCCAGTGTAGCATAGCTGGGAAAAAAACTTCTAAAAGTTTTATACTGATGGATTAATTTTAGAACAATGCATAATCCATTTTTAATTTCCCAGGTTCACCTTTCACTTCAGCACCTTTAAAATGGCTTGTACCTATCTGCCAATATATTTTTATAAAATCATTTAAACTTGCATGACTGGATGGTAATTAAACTCCATTTGTAGTGAAGTTGTCTACTGGTTTTGGCTGGGATGAGGACTAATTTTCTTCATAGCAGCTGCTATGGTGCTATGTTTTGGATTTATGGCCAAAACAGCATTGATAACCCAGGGGTGTTTTAGTCGTTGCTGAGCAGGGCTTACATAGCACCAAGGCCTTTTCTGCTCTTCACAACACCCACAGTGAGGAGACAGAGGCGCACAAGAGTTTGCGAAGGGACATAGCTGGAACAGGTGATCCCAACTGACCAACGGGATCTTCCATACCTTAAGGAGTCATGATCAGCATGTGAGGTTGAGGGAAGAAAGAGGAAGGGGGTGTGAGACTGGGCTATCAAAGTTTAATGCCTCAAAACATTTGCCCATTTGTGGAGGCACCAGGGTGCTTTGCTGAGGCCAGGTTTGTACCTCTCAGGGGGAGGAGGTGAGTTTTTGGGTGTGTAATGGCCAGTCTGCATAAAGACTGAAGGGGTGCACTGACACTGCCTGGAGGCTACAAGCTGGGCTTTGAGGGGGATGAGAGGCAAATCCTGCAAGTCTAGATGGTGGCTCTTGCCATGCTAATTGCCCTCCCTTACACAACTCACTTGTAAAATTCCCTCCCTCCTACCTCTCGGGAAGGTCTGATGGGCCATAACTGGCTCAACTGTGCTGCTATGAGAGGCAGCTCTCATGTTTTAGAAGGTGTCAAAAACCATCAAAGACTCCCAAGGCACCTCCAGACTCATTTCTGAAACCTTCCACCAGAGGACACCTTCACTCTCCCAGAGAGGGTACCAGGGTGTTCCCACCTGAGCCTGAGTGTAGTTTAACTTGCCAGACTTTGTGTTCAGTGGGCTTCTTACCCCAGTCCTGATGGACCACTGTAGGTACAAAAATGCTGTTAGTGGGGATCTTCTTGTTATTTTTCTAAGTCCGTGAGAGACTTTTCTCTCTCACAGAAGAGGTAGCAGGGAATGTAAACAACCAAGCCACCTGCAACCTTGGAAAGTCTTGTTTATGGTATAGTAGAAAATATTTTGATCATGGATGTTTTAGGATTTTGGCCAATCACCCCCAAGGGGTGGCTGGTCCTTTGTCCAATTAGACTATGAA
>NW_024582056.1:5417681-5449666 GCF_017639235.1 Corvus kubaryi | reverse complement strand
TTTCAAAGTCCGTGAGAGACTTTTCTCTCTCACAGAAGAGGTAGCAGGGAATGTAAACAACCAAGCCACCTGCAACCTTGGAAAGTCTTGTTTATGGTATAGTAGAAAATATTTTGATCATGGATGTTTTAGGATTTTGGCCAATCACCCCCAAGGGGTGGCTGGTCCTTTGTCCAATTAGACTATGAAGAAAAAAGCCTATAAAAGAGTTTGTAAAATAATTAAATAAATCAATCTTGCTGCACAATTCCTGCCTGCTGGATCTTCTCCTCCTCCCTATGGCTGCGGGACACGGTGATATACTGTAGGAACCAGGCCTGCGGTAATAGACCACCACTTTCACCAAGGGGCAGCTAAGCTGCAACAATCAAGTCTCATCAGAAGATCTATGGGTGGTGATTGTGTATCTTTCTGCTCTTATCCTTTCTTTCTCTTTCTTATACATTTTCTCAGGTAATGTTTTTATGCTTCATATTGCTATATTGCTATAGATAAAAATAACCAAAAGGCTACGTAACTGTTTCCATTGCAACCAAATAGTTCTAAAATGACCCTGACATATATATAGGTATTTACAAACACTGATAATTCAGTGTCATTTCACTCTAATCCACCCCAGGGGATCTATTAACAAAAGCCTGAGTTGCTCTCACCATTGCAGGGACGGCTCATGACAGGGGGGAAGTTTGAAGTGATGACATTTATTTCCCAAGTCATTGTTTCATGTGTGATGGATCCCTGCTCTCCTGTGGATTGCTGAAAGCCTGCCTGCCAATGGGAAGTGGTGAGTGGATTTCTTGCTTTGCTTTACTTGTGCACTTGGCTTTTACTTTCCCTATCAAATTGTCTTTATCTCCATCCATGAGTTTTCTCAGTGTTACCCTTCTGTTTCACATCCACATGCCACCAGGACTGAGTGAGTGAGCAGCGATGTGGGGCTGAGCTGCCAGCTGAGGTTAAGACAAGACAAGATCTAAATGAAGAATGAACATTTCAGACTTTGACTTTAGTCAGAAATGAAGTGGATAAGGTTAAGAGCAAAATCTATATTCAATTTGCTATTGTTTCTAATTTTAGATAACTTGAATAATTACTAAAAAAAACCCTGTATATAAAAACATCCTTGTCTCTACTACTTCTATACATACGATCCATTTTTATGAATTCACTGAATTTTACTTTAAAGAAACGATAATAATAAAAAAAACCCAAACATTTTGTATAATAGGATGTTTTTATTTTTCTTATGAATATGCATATTATGACATAGGAACAACATAAAGGCTTTCACACAACTATTAAGTATGTCTGAGGAGCTTTAGATTTAATTCAGTCTCTGCAACTTTATTTGTAATCATCATCAACTGTCAGTGGAAGTCAGTAAGTTCATTAACCATGCCTAAATAAGTCCTAAATAGAAAAGAAACATTACTAAATAGTCCTCTGAACTATTTAATAAATTACTGTCAATGAATTGTAGAGGTTTCTTCAGCTTCGTAGCACACCAACACATGGTTGTTTGCAGCTGTGGAACAGCTAAATCAAAAAATTAATAGCTTTGCATATTAATGACATTTCTTATCCTCATTTTTACATAACTGCATTACTTGAAGCTGTTCTTTTAGTCTGTGAGAAGATAAACAATAGGTAGTGTTCATCTCAGGCCATGGTACCTTTTTAATTACTTGAAAAATTTAAAGCAGGGACCTGAATAATTAAGGTCTGCATAAGCCCTTCTCAAAATAAGCAGAATAAGCCTAATTAAAATTAAAGCCTAACCATATTCCCTTAGATTAAGTTGTTCTACTGTCTCCCTTACATACACGTTAAATACATCTAATGACCCCTTTACCAACCTGCAGGTGCCTTGAAAAGCTAGATTTATGGATGCAATTATCTTCAGTTCTGTTTATCTTCAGTCCTTCATGTGTTTACATCACAACAAAAATAAATAAAATTAAATTAATTGAAACTTTAATGAAAAAAAACCTATCTTAGTAGTAGGCAATATCTAGATTAATGTTGCCAGTATAACACAAGTATATGGTATCAGGTAAAACTCCTTTCCTTCAGTGTGCTAATCAGCCTTGTCACTTCTCTTTGCTGGTTATTGATGAGGAAAAGTAAACCAAGTGATATTTAGTTAGTGAAAACACAGCAGTAATGTATGCTTTGTATACACATGTATATGTGACCACTACATCTTTTGGCTGTGAGGACACGAGCTCCTATCAAGTCACTGTATTGTTGGGAACAACATTTTCTGTTGTATCTAGGAAGATACAGTTGGTGAGTTTATACTTCTGGTCTTTATTTGTTTCAAATAGGTGATCCTAGTGGTTACTGCTTCTCTTCTGCCTGTGATTCCAGAAAACACCTGAAGTGCAGCATATCATGTATCTTTATTACATATTTTTAGTGTAAATGTTCTTTTCATTCATGCCTTTTCTTTTTTTTTTTCTATTTTCTTTTTTTTCATGTATTCTCCCCTTCAACTACACCCTTATTCTGAATAAATGGCAACGGATCTTAAGGGCCCAAACATGTTTTGACTTGACTCTCAAAATTTCACATTTGTACTTGGCAGTTCATAACAAATAAAATCATTATCTCTTTTTAAAAACAAACTAAAGGGGAAAAGGTCTCTACTTTGTTTCTTATTGGCATGCTTAATGCAGAAAATGAAATATGTATTAAAAGCTGTGCCTCTGAAATTCTGAAATCATATGCCAGAATCTGACAAATTTAATCACCAAGTCCTTTAGCATCAGCATACTTTCACATGGCAAACAAGAATGGTGCTTCAAAAGTTGTAGAAAAAGGCAAGTTGAGAAAGATGTCAGCAGCTCACAGTTCATATTATTGCAGGGAAAATGTATTGCTTCGGTACAGGAATTTTATATCTTTATTTAAAGTTCTTTAGCATTTGGAATATAGAGTCATAGGCCCTTTAGATGGAAAACTTAAGCTTTTTTCTCTTAAATTTGAACTTTCTATAGCATTCAGGCTTGCATCCAGCTTGGTTTTACCATGGTCCAGACTTTGGCAGTATGTTCAGGAATTCTGTACAGAACAAAATAAAAAAAAAATTATGTCTCAGTAGAAAAGTAAATTCCCTATAATGGCACACTGGGCTGAATCATACTTCTTTATATCATTTTTTTTCTGTCTCTTTGCATCAGCAAAGATCCAAGAAGAGATGGATTCCAAACCCTCACCCCAAAAAAAGCTTTCTATGACCCACTTAAGATGGTACAATTTAACCATGTTCTATCTGGAAACTTGTAATGACTTCTGTATCACACACATTACTTAAAAAATGAGACTCTTTTTAAAAATGTTTTTCTAAAAAAACAAAGTGATTGCTCCTTTTCACCCTCGTATATTTAAAGGAAACTATGATCATTTTTCATGCACTACTGTTAAGATTGCTACTTGCTACAACCTCTCTCTATGATTATTCAGCTTAACAAATTGTCTTACTAGCTGATACATGTTGATATAATTCAAGCCCAACTGAGAAACAATTAGGTGACTGTGGGTTTTATTTAGTCTCACCAAGTAACCTGGTTAGAAAATGTGTTCAAATTCAAAGAATTTTTCAACACAAGCAGCACAGCCACTCACAATATATTTGAAGGAGTCAGAGAAACCAGAGATTCAGTTCCCTGCTCTTTTACTTGCTCTCTCTCTCTCTGGTTTTGGAACTGTGGATGCAGTTCAGCTTTCAGGAGGACAAGTGAGGTATGTCTTCATCCTTTAGGATGTTTATCTTCCTCTGAGCAAAAATAAAATGCCAAAGTAACTGTAAGTAAAATGGTTTGTCCCAAACTCCTTTTTGTTGCTGAAATGGCAGACAGAAAGTGAAAACCCAAATATGGTTCGTCTGATAAAAGAAACTGCATGAAAATAGACTGCAACTTTATTTCAATTCTTCTAAGTTCCTTACCTAATAAAGGATAATAACACTAAGTTCCCACCTTTTTCAAAATCATGTATTATCTAAAATAATTAAAAATGGCTAATATAAATAATTTACTTTCAAAGATTAGGAATTAAAAGTCTGGGGATTTCATTCTCTCCTGGACTGTTTGCCAGACATAATGCAAGAAGCATTTTGGTACAGTTTTAAGAGGAACTTGATGAGAGGAGCTTGACATAACCAGTCTAGACTCTTAGATGTCCAGAATAGATACAGATGTAGATCTAAGTAATTATGAAAATTTGTATAAGTTATGAAAAGGTAATTTAGATCAAGAAGTTAACATGTATCTAGATTTCTGAAGTACCATCACTTTTTTTTTCCTGCCAAATTGATACTTGAGATTTAAAGGTAACACATCTTATGGTATATCAATTTCAATAATTATCATTAAAGGTTCCTCTATTTCAAAGTTTTACTAAAACGTGTTTTTCCTTATGAGGAGAAAAGATGGTGAAGAGACAACACTTTTTAAACTTCATGAGTTTCAAAATTACATGTGATCTCTCTGCAAGAGCTTGCATGAAGGAGCAGAACACTTCATTGTGGGCAGTATTTCTTCTTCTTGAAGTTAGTTTTCTTCCTGTTTATTGTTCCTGTTTCATAGAAAACTTATATTAAGAGATAGGGTAAAAGAGTGCAACTTCCTGGGCTTTCTGTACAGGTGGCATTTCTGTTTGTGCCTTCGACCAAGTGTAGGTATATCTTATCCGAGTTTTCACAAAGTCATGCTAGAATGTGCAGTCTCCCTGAAACTAGATGGAGGGGAGGGTGGAGATCATGGTATTTGAAGAGAAGAAGCAATTTGACACAAGATCCCTATATCAAAACCTCCCTGTTTCTATATGCTCATTCATTACATGCTGCTAGTCTGAACTGCACAATGTTTTTTGCTATCTGTTCTTAACAGATCTTACACTGTGCTTGTGTAGATAGTTGGTTGTTTTGGTGGCTGAAATTAAAAAAAAAACCAACTTTATTTTCTTTTCTCTAAATCATATAGATAATCTGATTTGACCCAAATGAAATGGATAATTTGAAGACATTTTACATCTGTATTACTTCTGTGAATAAATCATCTGTTCAGAAACAGTTCAGATGACTTTCATTTTGGGCAAAGAAATTATTCATCTGAAAATTTTCTCCTAATCCTGCCTAGGATAACACAATATTAGACTCCTGAAGTCCAAATATACTAAGTTTGATTTCTTTGATTCATACCTATTGAATAATAGACATTACTGGGAAACTACTGCTGTACAAAGCACAGCATCCCCATCTTTTAACAAGTAGGGTTACTATGATGATTGATGTTCTTTTTACCTTGCTTTGGTGTCACTCAGGGACCTTGGTGAGAATTCTTCCTTTAATATTCAAAGCCCTTTATAGGACTAGACTGTGCCATTTCAGACTGGATAAGATTTTCTTTTCCTCAAGTTAACCCTGATTATTGGTGTGACCTGATGATAGACGGGTAGAAAATTGCAGAAGTACTGTGATGAATGTTAAGTTTGGCCTTTCTTCTCTGCTGCAATAGTCTATCTATTTTATTAAGCAGGACTTGTGAGGGTTTTTTGTGGTTGTGGAGAATAAATGCACATATTATTTGTTTGATTTTACTTATGATATGCAGGTAGTGCTTACAACATCTCTGACAAGCATCAGATTTTGACAACAATTTGTTACAATACTAGAGGGAAGAAGGTAGTAAAATGTTCTTTATTTGACTGCTTAGGTATCCTGATATGTTGTCTGGAAATCCAAGCAAGAATTCAGTAATTTTGTCTTTCGTTGGAATATCAGATTATTAGAAAACAATAGGAGTCAGCTGTGTTCCCTGAGGCTTCTCATGCATCTGATTTCCCTCTCAGTAACCTTTCTAAATCAGTCACAGATGGTCTTATTCTAGATTATACTGGCATCTAACCTTTGTAAACTTGGACACTGGAGAGAATTAAAAAAGCAAAGTGTAAAAAGAGATACAATCTCCCATTTCAAAATGTTATCATTTCTGAAAGCAGCAAAGATTTCATGACCTATAAAGTTCAAAGTTATGCTAGCTTACTTTGCCCTTCACTTCTCTAATCTTTTGACCTTGATCATTGTTGATGGTTGTCAATATTAGTTCTTAATTTCTCACTTTTTAAATATTTTTTTTTAAATGCAGAATAAGTATTTATATGTAACTTGAGATGCTATGCATTCATGGACAAAGAATTGCACAATATTAGTTAGGGATATAAAGTCCTGGGTGCTCTGTTGAAATAAACCGAACAACTGTAATAACTGAAGAGGGCTATGTGGCCCCTTACTGCAGAGTTTAACTTGAATCTTGTAGATTTGGTCACAGTAATAGAGTTCAGTCTCTGATTCTAAAATGACTGGTTTCCTTAAGCAAAGGATCATAATAACATATCATATTTAGCAGATAACTAAAAAGAGAAAAGTTGGGAAAACCTTCTGTGTATTCTTAAAGTTGCTTTACCTATTAAACCATGTTTATCTCAAGCTGTGAGTTTTCCCACTTTTACCTTTTCCATTCTCTTTCCCATCCCACTGAGAGGCAGTGAGTGAGCAACTGGGTGGGGCTGAGCTGCCTACCTGCAACATTTGGACAGCAATGCACAACACAAGCCAGAGCTGCTACCATAACTACCAAAAGGATAGCATGCCCAAAACATTGCCTAGATGTTAAAAAAACCCAAGCCCTCAAAACCCCAAACCAACAAAAACCTGCTATAATTGTTAGGTGCTAATATAAGCATCTCAAGGACAAGTGTGTACAAGGGTCTAATAAAAGTAAATATGCCTTCAGAATTCAGCAGAATTTTAATTTTCCCTGAAAAATATCACTTTTATATATATATATATATATAAAATATTAAAACCCTCCACAAAATAAACAAAAAAACCCCTCCCCCACAAACAAACAAACAACCCCAAATGAGAGGCTCACTTCGGTTTAAAGTTTTGCCTGGAAAATAGGAGAAGAACACAGGACAGATGGAAAAAACCTGCTTTTTTCTTTTGACTGGTTTCCATTTTGAGCAGATTCATCATCTCTGCCTGTTACCATGGTCAGCACATCTAGAGAGTAAGAAAGTAGAAACAGCTCACACGAAATTGAGATTAATTCCTTGTGGAGACTTTCTAAGATTCTGAGATTCCTGTTGCAGTGTGCTACCTGCCTTTAGAGTTCTCCCTGTCATCTTTCAGCTATGCTAGTGCTACCTTCTATTTCCTACAGTAATAAAATGGGGAAAGAAAATGACTCAGCAGGAGGATAATACTGTGGGTAAAGTCATACCCTTATTGCAGTGTTTATACCAGCTAGAGGGAGCTTGCCTTATTTTATCCTTTCTTCTCTCCTCCCCCCCTCTCCTTTTTTTAATTTTTCAAATGCTGCTTTACCCAATTACTGTCATGATCTCGTGAATAAGTGTTGGTCCACACAGTGCACAAAGATCTACCATGTAGCTATCTTTTCTGCCTGAATGTTTTCTTTCTCCTTTCTGTGGCTTTTCTGTAGTTTTCCTGCCAAAGTTTAATCCCATCATGTATGAATCACAATGACAAGAGGTGGAAAGAACTGGTAGAAGGTAATCTTGCACATGCATCATGCATCCACTGCTGCTTCAAAACTTCCACTTTAGAATTCATTCACAGTATCTTCTGCAATTCCTATAGAAGTGGCAAACGATGTATGAAATGAAGTATTTTTGCTGACTGATTGTACTAAGAATTCAGAGAATAATGTTATAGTCACTGCTGAGGCATATTTATCTTATTTGCAATAATACTGGATATTGACAAGCAATCAAGAATTTACTTGACTAAAAAGTGTTAGAAAATGAGGGCAAGACAGTTTTAAGGCAAAGAGACTATTCTCAGGAAAATCAAAAGAAAAGAAAAGCAGTATTGTCACTGAATAACCCAATTGTTAGACCTCATCTTCGAAGTAGGTCACTTTTTCTGAGGTAAGATGAGATTACCCTAGAGATGGAGCAATGTAAGTGTAAGGCGATGATTCAGATGTTAAAAATCCTTATTAGGAATCAAGTTTGCATCTATTATGAGAGGCAGAGGTCAGGGACTATAATACCATGTAATAACTATTATGATTACAAGAGAAACAGAGAATTCAACCAGAAGAAGAGCTTAATGTTTCTTTCTTATATGTAAATCTGTGTTCTGTGATTTTTTTTATTTGTTTTCTTGAATTACACTCCTAAAATTTTTTTCTTTTGAAGTACTGAGAGATGTAGACTCAAAGCAGTCTACTAGCAATAGGCTAGCTTGATTTCATCATCTTGTGTGAACTCAGGGCTTAGAGATTGTATGATGAGTAGGTTTAAAATCATTATTTTGCAATAGTCTGTCTTACTGTTTTAAATAGCAACAAGAATGGCAAAGTATTTTCTATTAAGGTGAGAGAACACACACACATGCAGAAATGCTGACATCTACATTCAAATTTTGTGATGTAATCTGCTCACTTGATCTAGTCAGGTTTGCTTTCATCTTCACAGCTGCTGCGACCAGTGTCACTGCTGTTGAGGTCTTTAACTTACTGGTCTTACTTGTGTTCTCTGGTGTTGCCCTTTTGGTGTCTGCACTTGAAACTGTTAGCACTGAGAAATGACAGGGTTTTGCAGAACTAAAGTCAAAGACACATTTCCCTGCTTTAGAGATGCATACCTTGCTTCACCTCTTTTTCTAATCTCTAATTTAGAGATGATAAGAAGAAATAATTACATCACAAGCACTGATGCTTTCCTTAAGTCTTTCAGTAGAACTTTGGTGACTTTCACTATTATATCCTTAAAGCAGTCAATGCACCTTACCATGTTTTAATGATACTTTGAATACTTATTGTGGAAATTGCTTACCTAGTTCCTTGAGCTCATTAAAAAGATCTAATTATATGATAATAAATATTGTAAAATGGAGAAATGTGGGAATGTTCCCACTTTTCTTCAGAACAGCAATTTTTATTGGGTTGGCTTTCTGGAAAACGTTCATTGCCCATCCTATATATTTTCTGGAGTGTAAACTGAAATCTACCATCAAAGACATGGTAGATTATCCAGGAGATGGTTTCTGATTTAATTTTTCTTGTTCCCTTTTCACAAGAAAATGAAAAAAAACATATTTTTGATTACTCTTAAGCATAATAGTCAGAACTGAAAGGAAAAATGCTTTATGAATTCTTAATTTCTTTTGTGTAAATAGAATAACAAGCAAACTTTTTAAAATACAGAACAAGTATTCACCTTTCTAAGTAACCAAGCCATAACATGCATACTTTTATCTCTTTTATCTGTGATGAAGACATAATTACGTATGAAAAAGAAAATTTTAATGAAATAAATTATAATGAAAGTGTTTTTTAGTTCAATGCTTCTTGTGGCCCCATAGTTTCATCTCTCTTTTTTTTCCCCTCTTTTTATTTTAAGGTGTATTTGTCTTGTTCCTCACTTGGTAATAGCTGATGGTGTACTTTGATAAACTTGGTCTCATTAAGTGTTAGTGTCTGGTACAGCCCCAGTAGCCCTCAACAAGACTCATTGGAGGCACAGAGCAGATCGAAAGCAATTAGCATTCTGGCTTGTGATAATTACCCACAGTATGGGAGGCTTATCCAAGATGTAGTTTCCACTGTGTCTAATAATAGGATTCTTTAAACACTGATGTATTTTCATGGACTCACCAGTGCTCTCATTTCAATTCTGTCACTTATCTCAGATAGGGGAAATAAACATCCCTCACACATTTTTTTTCCATCATAAAGAAAAGTACACTGCTGCTCTGACAACTTGTAGTGTCACCTAAAAGTCACCTTGAATCATGTTTTAATCAGCTGGAACAAGGCAACATCTCATTTATTTCTGCAGTTTCCTTGCTCTGCAATGCACTGATTGCCGAGACATAGAAATCCAAATTGAGCTCTGATTAAAATGGAATGAGGATGCAGATGATGCTGTTGGTTCAGAGGGGCACTCTGCTCTGTGCTAAGAAAGGTCAAGGTGATTCAAGTTCTAATTAAAACAGAAAGACTTGCTGCAGTTCGTGAATATGTTGCATTGAAGCAACTTTATGCTGTGACAGGTTGAATAATTTCTCAATCATTTGTCTATGATCTATTACCTTTTATTATCACAACAGCTTGCTTTAAAAAAAGTCAGTATTTTTCACATTCTTCAGTAAGATCCAATCCTGTTCTCATGAAAGTATTGTTTCAGAAGCTTGAAATCATCCGTTATCTCCTATTTGTAGTCTAAAGTGGTTTGACATTTTTGTCAATTTTAATTTACTGTTGATTTTTAACATCTGTATAAATAAATAATTAGTTCAAACACTTTTATTTTTAACTTAATCAAAAGATACAATATAGAAATGAATTGGTAGTTGTCTAGATGGGCTAGAGATGAGACACCCTTTATTGTCTTTAATTCTTAGCTAAATATAGCTAAAGATTAAGTGATTACAGTGGTAATCCATATGACACAGGGATTTCAAAACCAGATATTGATGGTTGAGTTACAGTATACAGAAATCATAATTCATTTATACACTTGGGCTATGTCAGTTACAAGACAATCAATGTTATTGGTAACATTTTACAATGGATGAAATTTCCTGTTAATTCAAGTGCACTCTGGTAAACCCCATGGTCATAAATATGAAAGAAACAACATGATATTATTCTTAGCTGCAGAAAGCATGTTTTGAGTTTTGGGAGAGCAGTTCTTTCATATTATTAAGCTAGAAAGTGTAATAGTACTGTCTGTAACCTTCCAGGAAATAGTAACAGGAAAAGACTGAGGAGTGAGCTAATTTAAACACTGATTCTCCTTGGATACTAATCTGAACGCTATGGAAGAACATGGTAGTTGTTTTAATTTTTTTTTTTTTTCTGATAATATTGGCAATACTGACAAGATTTTTCTGGGAAATTTTTCTGAATTAGTAACTGATGTGAACAACAGCACAATCTCAGTGCAACTCCTTACCCTTACACCAGAGGAAACTACACCTGACACTCCTTCATAAACTGAGCATGAGCTTGGAAGTGTGATGACATATTAATAAGTAAAACGCGAGAGCTGCTCCATTTGTGGAGTGAATCTGTGCAGAAGTATGAAGCAGAAAATTGTTGGGACCAAAGAAAAGGTCTTGTTGAAGATACCCAGGGGAAAGGATTTCTGAATAGTAATACTTACTGACAATGCCACAGTGACCCAGTCACAGCCAGTGATTTCTGAAGGAAAGGAAGTTTCCATGCAGGGCCAGAAAGAGCCATGGCATGTTCCCACAGACTCCGTTCTCCAGGCACCTGGGGAATCATGGCTCTCTGGCAACCTGGCTGTGTATCCACAGAGCAGTGATGTGCACTCCTGTCCTTGAGAGATGCAGGGAGATTGTTTAGTGGATGAATGAATAGAGGCCCTGTTTACCTTACTTACTCTAAGGGTACATCATAAAGAATTTTTTTCTCCCACTCTTTATGCTCATTTGCTGTTTTCTTTCTGATAACCTGGTAGATCAAAGGCTCAGTCTTCCAGTATGATTTTGCTTGTTAAGTAGCTTAGATTTTATAGCCTAGGTGTTATGAGATAACAGACTTTGGCTCACCTGTTGTTTCAGTCCTTGACCTAGACCATTATTAAAACAAAAAAGTATTTATGCTGTGTTAGAGAATTAATCCATCAAGCATTTGTTGCATGGTCTGTCATTGACACAAACTGCAGTACCCAAATAACAAAAATAAGCTCTGATCTTCATGGGCTTGGGAGGATAAATTAGTAGAAGTAGAGCAGGTACACAGAGGGTAACAAGTGTTCTAGTGCCCATTGTGCCTCTGAAAATCTTTCCCTTATACTATAACTATTTTTGACTTTATAACCCTTTTAAAATATCCCGTTGAAATATTTGAGGATGTTAAATTGTATCTCATTTTTCTAGAGGATGACATAGATAAAAATGGATTGCTTCAGTCTACAGACATTAGCAAAGGAAAGTCCACCCTTTTTAAATACATGTTTTCTTATGCTCTGCTCAAAATCTGTAGTCTTTCTCAGCCCTGTTTTACAATGTCAATGGAAAATATTTATCACACAGGCATTAGTATTAAATATTTCTATCCATATTTGAATATCACTAATGATAAATGAAATGTGTTGAATATTAATGAAAGTGACCAAATAATATAATCCAAAAATCGGCTAGCATAATACCTAATATTTTAATAGTATTTAGGGTCTCTAATTTTGAGGCTGACTTCATACTCTTTATAATTCAATAGTTATACCTGTTTAGCCAGCTTTTTCAATGGTTTTCCACTTTACTGAGGCTACAATTCCATTAGTAAATGAAGTTGTCTAGAATTTATTTTCTGCTCCTGACAGCAAGTGACATGCTACCATTTTTGTGTGCACCCTTTCCATGCTACATTCCTTTGGGTTCATATGTGTGCCCTCATATCTTATCACATGGAAAGACCTTTCCATGTTACAAAGGACACTGGGGATGTGCCTGCTTCCCTTAGCCCCAGTGGCATCCCCTCTTCACCTGTCCCATTCAGCTTAAATTCGGCTACCCTTTGGATGCATTGAATTATAGGAAGCTGTAGCTCTTTGGGATGGTAAAATTTTCCAATATCTTAGTTTGTACATTTGGCATGCCTTTGAGGAAGAAATGTATTGGTGTTAACCAAGCGTCTTAAATCACACTTGGATTAACCTAACTCAAAATATTGTTGCATATATAACCAGGCAGAAGATACAAATATCTGATACAGGCAGATAAAAAGAAAGAAGAAGCTATGCTTGATCTACTTGCAGTAAGAATTCTCTCCTCTCCTCCTTCAGCTCAGTTTCTGTTTCCCTGTCTTAACTAAGGCTGATCTTGCTGCAAGTGAGCCACTATGAGTAGTGGTGGCTTTGAGGAGTCTTTCTAAACAACTTCTTTTTCATGGAAATCATACTGTTGTCCTCAGAGTTTAATGCACTTCCCTTAAAGAAACAGATAATCTCCTCCAGGTAGGCTGCTTCAAGAGTCCCTGGCCCATGCCATTGCCCAGTCTTTGTACAAGTGTTGTCTGGGAAGGTACTAATTTGGTGTGTTCCTTGTCAAGGCACAGGCAAACAGTTCGGCAATATATATGATCATATATCAGCACTCAAAGTTAAGACCTGGCCAGGTATACTTTACTAGCTAAAGCAAAGCCTGAGGGTACAAAAAATGCCATTATTTTTTTATCAGCCTAGAAAAGAAATAGTGTTACACTTGGAAACTCAAAAATCTTGTGGTTGTTGGTTGGTGTTTTTCTTAAATGCCTTTGAAATTTCTAATTTATTAAAAGGATTTTTTATATTCTGCCTCATAGCATGGAACAAAGTCCATTGTCCTTCAAATGCTGTAATTATCAGTGGCTAAAATCAAGGAGAGATTATATGGACCAATGGCACACTGAGTTTCTTCAATATGCTTGTGAGCATTGTGTTTAAAAAAGAATATTTCATTTTGTATTAAACATTTTGTGTTTTATTAGGTAGTGGGAAGAAGGGGGCATGAAAAGGCTGTCTTCAATTTTACTTGTATTTATTATAATTTCTAAGTCTGGATAATCAACTTTAATGTTTGTTATAACAGCAATTAGTGCCAAGCTTATACACAGATGGTGCATTGCTCCTCTGCTACCGAAAGGACCTATATGTGAAGAATTAACAGGAGCACTGATTACTTATATGCTGAATATTCAAAGATCCAGTTACTTAAGAAAGATGATATCAAATCAATTTTACATAAAAAATTGCCTCATCTACCACTCTGCACTTGTTGCTATTTTATTTGCAAAAACTGAATTGCAGCTTATAAATTAGGAAGCATGATTTTACTTCCTACACAAAAGGTTGTGAACTAAAAGCTAGGTTAAAGTGTGTGTTCTGTTACAGATTTTTGACAGGATTTGGGGTTGGAAGCACTTCAGTCCAGATCCTCAGGTGATATTTTGTGAACCTCCACTGATACAAGTTAAATTTCTTATGCACTTTTTATTACAGGCCCTAGCCTCATCAGATATTTTTAAGATATTGCTGGAAATGTCTGTGTTGAAACCAAATACTGGGATAGGAAATGAAACCCTGAGATCTGCAGGAGTTCTGTTTTTCTTTCCACTCTGCTGGCTATTAGCCATGCTGTATTTGAGTTCAGAGTGTCTTTGCTGCAGAGAAGCCCAGATGAGCTTCTGATGTTTGTTTCTGCTGGAGTATATTTTGTGTGCCCTTGGCTACTCCATGCAGGCTCCATGAAAGACACAGTCTAACATGCTGAGGATAATCATGCTTTTCTACAGTGAAAAGGTCTGGCTTGTGACTCTCCAGTGCATATCCTTGTATGTAAATGGATGCTGAGTACTTGTTTTCTCTTAAAATTTCTAAAATTTTATTTTGCCAGAGATTCAGGCCCAGGTTCTGCATCTCACAGCATACTTGTATTTTGCTGAAGCAGAAAAGCTTCTACCTCTTTACCTTACACTTTAAGGTCTGTCCTATTTGAAGGGAAAACCTGTCCTTTTGTGGAAATTTCTGCTGTATAAATACTGTACTTTTTTTTCTATATAGAAGAAAATAGTTTCATACTGTCTTGTAAACTATTAACTGATGACTTAATACATATGATTGCTACTGTAATTTTTTCTTTCTTTTCTGACACTAACATAAGAAAGGGCTAGATTCCTGGTTCTTTTATATTTCTTTTAGGCTGTCAGGAGCTTTCAGATAGAGCTTCAGTAACTTAGAAAGACTAGATTGATATAAAGTAAATCTTACCTTTGATTACTTCAGCCTTGCACACTGTGCACCATAACTGCATATTTCTGTCTTTACTTTGAACTTTGGTAAAGCACGGAGAATAACAGAACAAGTTCCTACTTACAGAAGTGATTTCTGACTAATTCAGTGTGTAAATTACATGATGACTGAAATATTTCAGTGGGATGCTTTGGAGTAACTGAAGAAATTGCTGTCAATTATGTCAAATATCTGCTCTTGTAAGACTCAGACTTTTACTTTATTCTTCTAAAGATTCAGACAAAAGGAAGAACTACTGTTGATATGGGTAAACATAAAAAATAAGGCTATAGATCACTGGCTGATACAAAGTAATAAAGGCCCATTTACCTTGAAATTTCAGAAGGCATTTAAACTCAGTTGAGATTCTGATCCTGTAACTTTTTCTGCTTTCCAGTATCATACAGTATGACCTTGTTTAAATTTGTTCTCATGAACCTTCCTTGACTGAATGAAAAAGGAAATCTGATTATGTGTTGAATAGACTGAGAGATGAATGTGTAGAATGTACTTCTATACAGAAAATCTATGCCTCTTAAAAAAGGCTCCATCTGCGGGTTTTTTGGGGTTTTTTTGGTTTTTTTATGGAACACTCAGTTTTGGCATAACCTAGCTCCTATGGTCAGCGGCTTGAGTTGGAACAGAAATAGTTTACTGTTACATGCTTTGGAAAATTTGTATAACATATCTGGTTATGTCTTTATTATTGCAAAAACTTTTCTAAAGTCCCCAACTTTTTAATACCACTTCTATCTAAGACACTTTTTGCCTGGGAATATATCTGCATTTCTAGTGCTTCTACAGAGAAAACAGAATTATCTAGGGTCATTTAAAAAACACAAAATAGTTATTTTTATGCATATGTTTCTTTCTTCCAGACACACTTAGTTGTTCTATAATGTACCTAATTAGTGCCTCACTTTTAAGAAATATCAGTTTGAAAATGTGACATGAAAAAGAACAGTGAAATTGAAGTAATTATTTAACTAAAGCTTTAGGTAAAATTTAGGGTCACTAGATAGCACAAAATTAAAAAATCAAGAACAACTAACTTAGACATGGAATTACTAAGTTCATAGTGATTGGCTTTGGTAAATCCTTTATATTCTCATGCATCAGAAAAGAACAAAGAATGTTTAAACAAATGGACAGCTGGGGGAGGGAGAAGAGGGAATATACCTCTTTTTATGTGTATGTATATAAGCCTGTGATGGATAGACTTGATGTCTAACATCACAAATTTAATAAAGGCAAGTTCATGGTTCATATCACAAGATGATCACTTCCTAGGGCAAGAAAGCCTTTCCCCTTGTGCAGCCTTGTAAAAATTGGCTAGCTGGATACCTGGGAAAAATTGAATCACTAATTGTCCTTCAAGTATAAAACCATGGATTTTCTCCTCATTATGCTGTTCTGTAAGAATGAACACCCTGAATTGCTTAAAAGCTCCAGAAGATGTATAATGTCTCATGTTCATGTGTCTAGGAGAACAAGGACATAAGTGATGGACACAATCTCTAACTCTACCTCTGGTCTAAAAATGACCTTAACAGATCATCTGAGTCTCATGGGACAGCTTGAAATGTGATCTCACATTTGTGATGCAGCACTACTTATTAAATAGTGTCTTAGGTCAAAGCCAGGTTAGTATCTCTTCTTCTTTGGGGTTTTAATGATGTTATGGACAAAAATTTCTGTCTATAAATCTCTGTTTATAAATGACAGATGTCAAGATCTATTTTTGGCTACAATGCTGCACTACTTTGTGGTAACATAGAAGTGTGTTTTAAAATATCTTCAAACAGTGATCCAGGAATTCAGAATGACACACCAAAAATAGCTTTTCTGGGAAGAAAATTGGTTTTTAAAATAAAGCATAGAAGTCATTCTGGTCTCCAAAACATTTGATAAATTGTTGCTGCATATTTGGTGAGTCAGTCAATAAATACTACTGTTGAGAACAGTCACATATTCTATGTCCTGTCACTTTGCAGCTTATTTTTTTGTTTGATAGCTTTGTTTCTTGGAACTCATTGGAAACCTTTTTAAAAAAGAGTTATTTATCAGCTGGAAATTGGGAAACTGCCATATATTTTTTTTTCATAGCCTTTGCTATCAGCAGATCCAACTCCCATTAGAAACACTTCCAGATGTTTATTCATATGTATGAAAACTAGAAAATGAACAGCACAAAAAGTCAGTATTAGTTTTCATGTTCCCACTAGCTGTTCAGCTGAGATGCATTTAAGTATATACAGCTAAAAACATGCATGTATGTAAATGTGTGTTTATGTGTTTGGGGTTTGGGTTTTTTTTCCTTAGGAGAAAAATTCTTTCCAAAGTTCTTGGTGTCTTGGGTTTGTTTTCTTCAAAAATTTTCAGCATTGACTAATGTCATCTTCAGTCACACAGAACTACTATTTCTTTCCATGAATAAAGCCTTAATTAGGGAGAGAATGCAAGATATTTTTGTCTAATGATAAAAATCATTACCATTTTTTGATCTTATCCTTTGCAACTATCATGTTAATATACACCTGAATCAAGGTATGTTTATTTGAGTTGTTAGTTAATTTGACTCTCTCACTTGGTATTATTTTATGTCAAAACCATACTACTGAAAACGGCTTTGTGATTTACAGATGCTAAAAGAATGCCATATGTAACAGGGTATGATGAGATATTCAAATGGTGGTCTTTTAATTTTAAACTGAAAGTTCTTTTTTTTTTTCCTCAGTGTCAACATTTTCAACACTGAAATAAAAATTTAGTGCATACAAGAGCAATAATCCAATGCTCATTAAATTGAATGGAAATATTCTTCCTGAACTTAGTAGAAAGTCCTGAGCCTAAAACTAGTAGAGAAATCAATTTATGGGAGAAAAGTATAAAACCCCTTGTTTAATGGAATGTAACTGTGAGCTAATGGTCAGTGCTGCAACATGGAAAGATTATTTCACCATAGCTTCCCTTGTTGCCACCAACTCAAGAATACATAAGAAAGAGGAAAGTGTTTAAGGAGAACATTGCATCACCCACTAGCCTATAAATCCCAAACCATTGCCTAGTCACAGCACACAGTTTTTTGACAAGGCAGGCTATAAATTTTTATATTTGTTCCTACTATCTACCTCTGCGTAGGTTCCTCTGTGTAAACTGCAGGTGAAAGAATTTTCCTGGTTCCAGCTGGAAAGGAGACTTTGTAAGAGGGCAACTGATGTAAAGAGCTGCTGGTTACTGAGGCTATTTGTCTTCTGTGCTGAATGCAACTGAGACCAGAAATCAATACAGATAACAAAGCCAAGTGAAAAGACTTTATTGGAGTCTATATGGTTCCAGAGGGAGATTCTGGTCCTTCCCTCAGTGATATATTAAGAGTCTTAATGTAAATAGTTTTAAAGAAGCATTTATAAATGTTTCCCCTGCCAAATAAAAGTAGATTTAAATGCCAGCATAGCTAGTTTGCCTTCCTGGAGACAACTTTCTGGTTGTTTTTTTGTCTATTACTTCATGAAAATCATGACTAGAAAACAGAAGATTGTTGGGGTCAAAGACAAAAGCTGAACAGTGAATGGGGGTCACTTGGAACAGTATTTCTAAATGGAAGACAATATTAAGTTCTCTAAAGAATTACAGAGGATGAAAAAGGCCATTTGGATAAACAGAAAAAAAAATGGCTCAACCAAGCGACTCTTCCTTTGCAATTCATGGAAGATGAGGTCTGAAACATAAATGTTGCTAACGCAGAAGAATCCTACAAGTGTTTACTACTTGTTGTAGTAATTATTCTCTACCTTCTCTGAGATTTCTTTTAAAGTAATTGGAATCAGGGTCTTAACACTTATATATGTCAGTAAATGGAAATTCTTCCTTTGGCTTTGTTCCAGATCTTCACAAGAATTTTTCACTTTTTCCTCTATTGAATTTCAAAAGCAACAGCTCAATTTTTGGCTGTGGAGTAAAGCAGTATTAAAAATGGCTTTTCTTGATGAATATGTGTATCAGCATATTTAGCACATTTCTTTCCCATAGCAGACTGTTTTTACTGTTACTTTCAACTAGCCTGAATGGAAGGAAAATATTTGGGCATAAACAGATGGTGTCGGCTAGTGAGACCGACTTTCAATGACAACCTAATGTTAACAAGCTGAATGTCTTAGTACATTTACATTATAAGATGGAAATTGGAGTAAATATTTTTAATATTAAATATTTTTAGTGTAGTGAGCACTTTATTCTGAAGTAGCTGAATTGAAGTCTGTGACTATCCCACTCTTGGCAATGAAGCACTGATTCTTTGTATCTGTGGGTGTGCATGCATAATTGCTTCAATAAAGATAGTGACTAAGTCTTAACTAATGATGAAAATTCTGTCATTTTTATCTAGTAATACTTGGAGAATTCCCTTACCCTGAGAGTTTACAGCTTTAAAGAGACAGAGAATCTCACAAATTACAGAGAAAAAAGAGAATTATATAATTACATCGATTACAGCGATAAAGGAAAGAGTGTTTCATGTTGATCACAGATACAAAGTGTGTTTTAAACCCAGATGGCAATGAAGCCTGACACAGTCACTTGCTCACTCCCCCTCAGCTGAATGCAGGAGAGCATCAAAAGGCTAAAACTGGGAGAACTTGTGGGTTGAGATAATGACAGTTTAATAAGTAAAGCAAAAGCCACCATGCAAACAAAGCAAAACAAGATAAACAAGGAACTCCTTTACAACTTCCCATGGGCATGGAGGTGTTCAGCCATCTCCAGGAAAGCTCTCAGTGCTCCATCACATGTAACAGTGACCTGGGGAGACAAAAGCCATCACTAAATGTCCCACTTTCCTTCTTCTTCCCCCAATTTATATGCTGAGCATGATACCATATAGTGGGGAGTATCCCTTGGGTCAGTTGGGTTCAGGCGTCCCAGCTTTGTCCCCTCCCAACTTCGTGTGCACCCCTGGTGTCCTTACTGTCAGGGCAGTGAGAGAAGCAGAGAAGATTCTGTACAAGCACTGCTCAACAATATTGAAAATATGTGCATATCAACCCTGTTCCCAGGAAAAATCCAAAGCATAGCCCCATGCTATCTACTCTGAAGAAAATTAACTCTACCTCAGCCAACTGGATTTATATTTCAGTTATGAATGGCACATAAGCTTCATGCATTCTGGTGGCATCTACAGTTCCATCTGAGAACTCTCATTAAATCCTTCCAGAGAAAAATGGTTTTGATTTCCTGTGGGTCTGCCTTAGTAGACCTCTGCTATGGATTTTGATGCATCATTTTTGAATGAATAATTAAAAAGGTCAGAGTTCAACTGAGACCTTAGGCAATGTTCAATATCTTGACAGTAGTGGACAGAAAATGTTCCTGTGAATGCAGGATGTCTGTCTGAACTATTCTGAAGAAAGTAGGTCAAACAGTAAACTGTTACCTAAAGACACTTGAATTCAGAAACTCGACTGAATTGTAACTCACTCCAAGTGCTGACTGAAAGAAAGGCTGACAATTGTTTCGGAAAGGGTAGGATGCTTCCTGTGTGCTATGATCACATTAGTGAGAGATGCCTTTGCCTGAATTAAGGTGCAAATGAGACCATACACCTGAGTCAATAACACAGATTTTATTTAACCCTTAATGTGAGGTGGGCAGAGAGATGTGCTTAAGTTCCCTCTGTGGTGGATTTATCTTATGGCAAGTTCCTTCTGGACTGACAGGGCACACTGCTGACTCACACTGAGCTGCTGATGACCAGCACGCCCAGATCCCTTTCTGGAGGGCTGCACTCCAGACAGTCCTCTTCCAGAATGTAATTGAGTAGTGTTGCTCTGTCCTAGGTGCAAATCCAGGACTTGGACTTGCCAGATTTTTATCCCTTTTTGATATTATCTCCTTCATAATTGTCAAGTCCTTGATTTTTTCTCTGTTTTCTGATTGTTGTGTTGCTGTGCAAAAGGGGCCTACAGGTGGATGGTAGGTAGAAGGGTCTCAGCCTAGCTGGGATGAACACTCAGAGACAACAGGCAGCAGCACCTGAGGGCTGCTCTAGGCTACATGGGAGTTCAGGTGGCAATGATCCACAGGGCTTGGTCTCCTGTCTCGGGAGGATACCTGGGCATATCAGAGACTCTGACCCAGATGAAGGTCATGAGGAGATGGCTTTCTCTGGATCTGGAGCACCTAGGACTGCCTGTGGAACACAGTGATTTCAGTTGCTGGAAATGAGTGGTGGTAAAAGTTCTGCATTGCTGGGTGGAAATTTGTCACCCACTTGGGTCACAACAACCCCAAGCAATGCTACACATTTGGGAAAAAGTGGCTGGAAAGGTCCCCAGCAATAAAAGGATCTAGAGGTGCTTGTCAACAGCCAGCTGAACATGAGCCAGCATATCCAGGTGGCCAAGAAGGCCAAGTGCATTCTGTCATGTATCAGCAATAGTGTGGCCAGCAGGACCAGAGCAGTGATTGTCCTCCTGTACTTGGCACTGGTGAGGCTGTATCTCAAATCCTGTGTTCAGTTCTGGGTCCCCCTCAGCAAGAAAGACTTTGAGGTGCTGGAGTGTTTCCAGAGAAGAGCAGTGGAGCTGGTGAAGGGTCTAGGGAGTAAGTGTCTTCAGGAGTAGCAGATGGAGCTGGGGTTGTTTACCCTGGAGCAAAGGAGTCTCAGGGGAGAACTTATTGCTCCCTACTACTACCTGAAATATTGAGAGTGGGAGGATCTTAGAAGTATTTTCTAACCTAAATGATTCTATGATTCTGTGAAATATTACAGGGGGCAGATGAGCAGGCTGTGTGCTATTAGAAAGGAAAAAAAACAGGGTTGACTGGGACTTCATAGAAACTTTACAGAGGGAAGAGGTAAGAATGTGGTTCTTACCTCATTGGGAAGGTCTCTTCATAGAGAAAGAAAGAGATATATAGAGAGGCTATGTGTGAGTGACTCATGGATGGAGACCTGCAAGATGAGACAGGCTTGAAGCTTTTGATTTTCTGGAGTAGAACAAAGGCTCCTCTGATGTCAGATCTGATCTTATAGACAAGGATACTGTGCCAAAATAGCGATACAGAGGAACAAACTCTTTTAAGGAGGATGTGTGAGAGAATTGGACCTTAATAGACTATCAGCACCAAGATGGAGACCCCCTTTTGATGGGAACAGAAGCATCTAGCTGCTGAGCAGACAAGCTGTCACAGAAGTTTACTGCTTGCCATAGATTTAAAGGCTGTATTTTTGGTGTGCAGAGAGACTGCAGAGGGCCTGAGATTGTTAATTATTAATGTGAAAGGCACAGAGAGAACTTGTGTCATCGTGAGGCTGTTTACTATCATCTATGGCTGGTCATGGAAGCCAGGAGAGCTCTTTGATGACTCAAAAAGACAGACAGATGTTGCACTCAAAGGGTGAGTGCGAATGTCGGTGGAACTCCTGGTAGGGGTTGATCAACCACACTTCACCTGTTGTGAATACCATGGTGTGAATAAAACCCATACTGGCCATGTGAAGGTGGTGGGTAATATTCAGCATGAGTTTACCAAGGGTAAATCTTTCTTGGCTAACCTGACTGCCCTTTATTACAAGTTAAGCATTAGCAACTGGGTTTATGGACATAAGGGAGTGGTGGCTATTTTCTTCCAGGACTACAAAAGCTTTTAACCCTGCTTACCAGAGCATCAGAGCATTTCTGTACTCAGAGAGGGATGTTACAGTGTAGTCGGGGATATTAGTAGCTTTGTAGAGTGCTGGCTGGATGGTTGAATCTGAAGGAACAGGGTTAACAGTGTGTACTCTACCTGGAGGCCAGTTGCAAGTTGAATTCCTCTGAGTTTTGTCTTGAGGGCTATCCTGTCCCATATTTTCATCAATAGTCTGGACGAGAGAATGCACCTGTATCAAGTTTGTGCATGACATCAAACTCTGGTTCACAGTTGGTGTGCTCCAGGGCAGGGCTCTAAATGACATCTCTGTGTGGCTGGATGGTGTTAACAGTTAAGGTGAAAGCAGGTTGGCTTGTCACGGGGACCAATGCTGTTCTCTGTTATACTCTGAAACTTGTTTCCATGGCAGTTATTTCAACAAAATTTGCATAAATTCTGAACTGAGCTTAAGGTAACTTTTCATGGCAAGCTGTTATGATCATGGCTGTGAATGTTATTCATGGAACATTTGTGCTTTGATCTGTAGTTTAGCTGTATGTACACTTACACATAGAGAGATACATTCTGACATAAAATGGTGTGTCACTAAATGATAATGATTTAGTGGCATCTGCTCTAGTTTTTCACTGCATCAGTCAATATTTCCAGTTAACCAAGCTGTGCTGATCAACACTGTTTTGATAACCTGGACTTGTTACCTGAGGAATAAATACACCATAAAGCTGTCTGAAATAGTGTTCAGTGTGTTGCTGTCAGAGACTGAAAATAGTTAATGCCTCAAACATTGATATAAAGTTTTGCTCATTATAAAGAAGCTACAACCAAAGAAGCCTCCCTGAAGACTGGGACTTTGGACTGAAAGTCAAAATGCTGATTAGATAAAGGGAAATGCATTGTTCAGTCATCTCATGCTGAGGGAAAGGTTTGCATCCACAAAAGGCCAAAGCCACCAGCTGCAACTATCCCCGGCTGAGTTTGGGGTGGGGGGAGAGCACAGCTCACACAAGCCAGGTTTACACAGACTCCCCCCAGCCGAGGGGGGACGAGGAGGTTTCAGATACGTGGTGTAACCTCTGGTCAGAGACACTGAACGCCCATCCTCTGTCACACAAACCGGCCCAGCTGTGGAACCCCCAACCCCACAGGCCACATCCACGGGACATTCTCGTGAGACACAGCTGAGGGGGAGTCATAACCCCCCCAAAAAGTGCTCCCCAGAGGCTTTGCAACACAGGACTGCACGTGACGCAACAGATCCAGAGTCTGCTGTGAGAGACTGCCCCCCTCCCCAAGGGGACATGCCTGGACATTGCTACCTGGCTTGAGGGTATATTATATTATATTATATTATATTATATTATATTATATTATATTCTTTTCGGGGGGACCTTCACCACCAAGAAGACCAGCTGGAGAGGATCAATGAAACATTGTTGGGATCCACGGAGTGGTGATATTTTCCTTATTCTGTCCCTGTCACTCTTTCTGTCCCTGCCACTTATTTTCTACTCTTTCTTTCTTTCTTTCTCTCTCTCTCTCTCTCTCTCTCATATTTACCATCAAATAAAACCCATACTATTGTCAGTGGAGTGTGGTCTCATTTGCACCTTAATTTGGGCAGAGAAATTTCTAAAGAACCCTAATAATTGGATCTTAACAGTTGCTTCATCCATATAGTTCAGAGTAACGACATTGATGTTACGCTAAATTCCAGAAACATTGGCATGACTAAGGATTCCTGCTCGCTTGTCTGGACTTTCAGTGTTGTCCTGAAACAACTCCATTGCTTTCTGTTCTAACATGAGTATAGACATTAATTGCAATTGTATTGACACTATCAATTTCCAATTATAGAGATGTGATGAGCTAAGCATGAAAGAGTAAGGCTGCTAATTCTGTTCAGAGCTTTGCAGTGGTGCAGCTTACATCAGAATACTGCAAAAATCTGGTTGGAGATCTGAAGTTGGTTTTTGCTCTTATTAGTATTTGTCAAAATAACTCTGTATAATTATCTCTGTAGAAAATAAGCTTTCTACACAATTAAAAATCTAAGTTGACTGCTATAAGGGATTTTAAAAATTGCTTTCATCAAGCTGGGCAAATTTCGCATTACATTTTTAAAGTCACTGTTTACAAAAATTTCATAATTAAAAGCACTTGCAAAAATGTTAATACTCTTTGAACCAAGGAATAAAGTGCATGCCATTTTTTCTAGTAAACTGTTGAAGCTACACTTCCATTCTGGCAAAAGGCTGTTCCATTTGTAGGATAGGACTCATGCTGATTTTCCTAAGCACTTATGATATGCATGTATTCAGTTGTTCTTAAGAATCAAACACGTGAGCTGGGTAGAGTGCTGTGCTATAAACTGTAGTGATTAAGTGCCTGTAACTTATTTGTTGTCTGGTTACAGACACCTGGCATGATATGAGATGCCAAAGGTACCCAGACGAGGTTCCAGAGACTGTTCAAAAAGAGCCTAGGTCTGCTGCAAGTGCTGAAAAATACTAGGCAAAATAACTTGTTTAAATGCTCTGCTGGTTTATGGCTCTGATAAGAGTAAATGTTTTTCATAGCAGCTCATATGGTGCTGTGTTTTGGATTTGTGACCAAAGCAGTTTTGATAACACAGGGAAGTTTTAGGCATGGCTGAAGTGCTTTCCTCCTTCTCCCCCCAACCCACCAGCAAGTAGGCTGTGGGTGCACAAGGAGTTAGAAGGGGACACAGCTGGGACAGCTGACCCCAACTGACCTAAGGGATATTCCATACTATATGACATCATGGGCAGTACATGGAGCTGGGGGGACATTCCGAGTGTTGGTGTTAGTGTTTCCAAGTAACTGCTAAGCTTGATGAAGCCTCGTGTTCCTTGGGATAGCTGAACACCTACCTGCCAATGGGAAGTGGTGAATGAATACCTCATTTTCCTTTGTCTGTGCATGGTTTTTGCTTTCCCTACTGAAGTGTCTTTGCGTCAATCCAGACGTTTTCTCATTGCTATCCTTCCCCCTCTCTCCAATCCCACTGTGGGAGAATGAGCTGCATGCTGGGCTTAATTCACAAAGAATTATTATGGTTTAACACCCAAATTAAGTATGCATGTCCATTTACTGTGAAGCAGATGGATGTAGGAGGTGATCTGGTCCACAATCTCAAGCAAAATGTCCTATCTCTGTGAAAGCCCTGGAGAATATTCAAAGTTCACAGGCCAACTTATATTCCCCTTGATAGATGATTCTTAAAATTAACAAGAGTATAAATTTAAAATCCAAAACACTTACCTTTAATTACAGATACGAGGCATCTAATCAAATTTGAAAAATAAGTGTTAATTTTCCTTGTTGACTGCATACAAATTGTAAATTATAAGTAGTAATTTATATCACTTTACTAGCAGTTATTTGATTCATTAGACTATATTTTGGTTGGGTTCCTGTTCAACTGAGAATTATGAGGATCACTTACATGTACAACAATGCAATGAATGTGTGTAGAAACAGGAGTGTTAAAAACATCAATGTGATTTAATGTTTGTTTGTGCCTGTGGTTTATTGAAAACCTGCGGAAAGAGTCGACACACCTTTGCTTTTGTCTTGCTGTCAGAATGCAACTCCAACTGGGCAAACATTGGTATGAAGAGGAGTCAGCAAAGGTACTGACAGTGTTAAAATAAATATGACCAAGAGAGAAAAGTGGTATCCCTGAAGTCAACTGAGAAGAAGTGTGAACCATGTAACAGACCCAGGGTTGCTGCAATAAAACTTGGCCTGTCAAAACTCAGTCTTATTCCAGCTGAATTCCAGGACCCTGTCTTTCTGTTGCTCAATCCAGATTCCTCAATCAGAAGACTATGGTTCAGTTTGAAAGATGGGGGGGGGGAAGAGCCAGCGGTAGCATTCTGTGTCCAAGTCTTAACATGACTGGAAGCTGGCTGATGATGTTTTAACTTGTCCATTTGCTTGCTGAAACCTGTCTTCATCACCATGTCTATTAGTAATGAGAAATCAGACTCATCCCTAAAGTTCTGAGGCTCCCATTTGATAAACTGCAGCTTTTGTCATGCACATGTAAAACTCAGCACTAAAAATGGCACATTAAGTTCTCAGCTGATGAAGGATCGTTATCTTCTTTAATTCTCTTCATAAGGGTTTTTCTGTCCTTTGGGGTATTTATTTAGGCATACATATATAAGACACATCAAGTTGAAATTTGAATGGACAACTTATACAGGTAAAGGAAACCAGTAAAATATCTTTATTTAAATTCCTGTCTTGCTTAAGGAAGAAACTGAGCTTATTACAACTCGATTGTATATGCATATTGGCAGTCAAAGAAACCCCAGTCTTTAATTCATATTGACTTTAAAAGTCAAAGATTAATTTTTGAAATGCCAACGATTTTGTGGGTTAATAATTTTGATAATGCATCCTAATCTCCCAATTAGATAAAGCAACAAACCAGAATCTTCAAATGGATTTATGGCATCAGGCCAAATCCTCATGCAACTTTATAAGAGTGGCCTTTAGCAGTTGCCAAGAGAGGAGGAAAAGAGTGTAATGATTATTTTCAAATTCTCTTGACTCAGGCAATGGGAGCATGTTAACCTTTACCATTGTGACCACAGCAATATATTGAACTAGTCATTAATTTCTAGATATAAGATTCAGGAAAGAAAGGCTAAAAGGGAAAGTACTTAAAATTTGGATTTACTAACTGAAAGTGATATTTTCAAAGTGCTCACAGAAATGTGAATAGGGAAATAATAATGCTTAATTTATCTTCCAACGCTTAAGCTTTCAAATACAGATTCATGATTTTAATTTTTTCTTTTTTAGTCTGAATGACTGGTTTTGTTTCAGGTGGGGAATTGCTTGTCTGAATAGTTACTAATAGTGTAAAAATCCGCTGATCCTATTGCTTGTACTATGTTTGTGCTTAAAGAAACCCACTGAGAATATGTTTGCACTGCTCTGTGATATCAGCAAAGATGGTTCCTGCTCCTCAAATATTTTATAGTCTGACAAGAACTGTTATAAACTGATATTAAAATGACAGCATAGAGTATGTGTACAGACACTTGAAATGCTACAAATAGTATGATAGAAAGAGTGTGACCATCTCAGTTCCCAGGTGACTTTCACAGCCTTTGTCAAGTGGATTGACTAGTTTGTGTTTGAAGAAAGATATTTTTTATAAGTAAGACTCTGACCACAATATTGAACAAGTCAATAGATTTTGACATTTTCAAAATTTGTTGTGACCTGATTTCTTAAAAGGCTTCATAAAACTATTGAATTTAATATATTAGACAGAACAGTTTATTTCACTGCCCCTCCATCCTACCACTTGCACTGCTCAGACTCATGGAAATTTTGAGTACGACAGAATTTTAATGTGTAGTCCTCTCATAGTCATACTCCACTGTTACTGTGACTCATGTAAACTGAGACATCCACCTGGGATTAATGCTACTCTTTCATGTCTGTTATTGATTGTTCTTCTGATCAGTTGTATTTTGACAATGATCTCCACTTAACTGGAGAAGATTCCTGATCTTAGCTTGTTTTTGGAACACATTCATATGTCAGCTGATATTAAGAAAATTAGAAATATCTCATTACTTTTATTGAGCAGATTCTTAAAAGAACCATGTGTGCAAACCTTAAACCTTAGTTCCCACTTGTTTCAGACAGCTTACTTGGAAGCCTCAGTCTTTCTCCATGTAGCAGGTTCGGTTTGTAAGCAAAAGCACCTACGCTGAGATAGGCAGATTCTGACACAGCTGTAATTTCATGAGAAGTTTGGACAGGGAGAGATGGAAGCGATGAGGACTTTTGCTCCAAATGGGAAAGGAGATAACCTCAGTTCCTAGAGATGCTCCCAGAGATAGTCCTAAAGATGAAGATGAAGACGACCCTTTGCTCCCAGGGAAGGAGAAGGGCCTCTGTTCTTAGAGATTAAATGCTCCCAGAGATGGGTGAAGAGAACTTCTGTTTCTGAACGGCTCAACCTTAAAAATTGTACCCCAAAAACCTTCAAGAGTGGACCCTTGAAAGCAGTTGTGGGAAAAGCTGCAAGTTGGGGGAAGGGACTCACATGCGAGCAGAGAGACTCCTCTTCCTAAATGGACTGAACAATATTTGGAAGTGGGCAGCTGTCTCATTGTGATAATGTTTTCATAGCATGAGCAAGAGAGACTCCTCTTCCTAAATGGACTGAACAAGGTTATTATGGAAGTGGTAAACAGACTGAACATCTCAAGGGTTGTCTTTTTGCATTGTCAGTAGGAGAAGGGAGGAAGGTGGGGGGAGGAGAAGAGTTCTGAAGGTGTGGTATAATTTTTTTTTCTTCTTCTTTTAGGTCTGTTAATAAACTTCTTTATATTCATTCAAGTTTGGTGCCTGCTTTGCATTTCTCCTAATCCTCATCTCACACAAGATAAACAGTAATGAGTATTTTGGACCAAACCACTACATTAAATTGGTGTTTCAGCCCAGTTTCAAACCGAACCCGCTACACTCCAGCAGACTGTTTCTACCAGATGTCCTGAGTAACAATGCTTGCAATTTGCCCTCAGTTAACTTTCCTGATTTCTAGGATTGGCTCAGATTACTCTTGTTTAATATAACGTGTTAGTTCATGCTACCAGTCCCCCTGTGAATTCTTTCAGAACTTCAAGAGAATGTTTCCTTCTGAAGTTTAATCTTTTCTGTCCTACTGTAAGAGACAGCATGGTTATTTTAAATTGTTTCTCTTAAGCATGCAGATTCATCTTTGTTACAGAAGGAGCCAGTTGCTTAATTTACTTGGCTAATGTTGAGCTTCCATCCTGAAAAGCCTTTCTTCTTTTCCACTGGGATATTACCTCACAGTGGGAAATGTGTCTTAAACTTGCATGAAGCCTTTCATTCTGTATCAGTCTGGTAAGTTTACTTAGTTTATAAATGGGATAAATACGTGTACCTACCATGGGCTCTTGACAGAACACAGACATGGTTATAATTAATCACTCTGGGGTGGCACTGGATTAAGGAATATTGATCCTTAATATCTTTAGAAGGATGTTATACATGCATGGCATTGCCTTGTTGACTGTAAGTTTTATAATTAAAGGATTATAAAATAAGATTACAGTTAGAGTTAATAAGAAAAGGTCTGAATGACAATGTACTTATCTCCTAAGGAATAATAGAGAATCCTTGTTGCTTGAGACATTTAAAAATAGACAAGGCAGCTGACCTTTTCATCCCTAACTCCTGTGGTTCAAGTTTGATTTCAAACAGCCTCATCAAGCATTTGTCTTTGATATTTTTATTTTGAGAAATGAATTTTTACTGTTTGGGAGAACTTACTTTGCAGACAATATACAAAGAAAATTTTTTAACAATCTAAATTTAATCATGATCCTTTTTAATTGAGGGCATAATGCATTTAATGCTCATATCCTGACTTAGAAAAGGCAGTTAATTGAAAAGGATGGTAACTTAATATTTTTGTTTTCATACTACGCCTGTTTTTATTTTTGGCTCCTTAAAATTCACAGTTTATGATAGGAAATAGATCTATAGTATTTAACTGCTTCCAGCTTCTAGCTGCAAGATTTATCATGAGAGAACTACCTCATGGGGAAAGTGCAAAGCAAAAAAAAAAAATACATGTTCAAGAATGGATTCTAAAAGAGAGGTGCTTCCAAGTAACACCTTTCACAGCATGTGTGTTTCTTCTATTTTGGGTAGGTTCAAGTAAAGACAGAGGACTATTAAAGTCCCCAAATTTGCAACATCATGGCATATTATCTTAAGATGTCATTTTTTTGCAAGCTGATATTAGTGGTTTAGGAAGAGCACTTTTGAATATGTTAGTAACAGAGGAAAATGTCACTGTACAGAAGGTAAAAATTTCTGTAAAATGCAGTGAATTACACTGTTAATTATAACTGGAGAAACTGTAGGAATCTTAGAAAACACGCATAATAAATGTGATTCTTTGTTATCTGTTGAAGAGTAGAGAACAACTGTATCACCAAGAAGCGTAATACTCAGTATTGCAATTGTAATCCCTCCTGTCTCCTGTGCATTTGAGAAGATCTGCCCAGTTAACTCCATGTTTCAATAATGAATAAACCCAAGCCTATGAAACGTCTCAAAGTTCATATTAAACATATGTGCAGATTAAGAGGGCTCATGAACTTGATGAGCAAGGATGAGTGTCTGTCAACAGAATCTGCTGAGAATTAAGTATGAATAGCCGACTAGAGAGACATCTTAAGGAGATTACAAGTTGGATTGATGACTGTACAGTGTAAGGACAGATTGTTTAGGGACTCTTTCTTCCCTGAATAAATTAATCAAAGTGCATCAGTATTCCAGTTTGCCAAATGAATTTAAACTAAAAAGTTGGTTGTAGCCACAAAGTCAGCAATAATGCAGAATGAAGTCCTGGAAAGTGTTGCCATTTTTGTGATAGAGGAGATCTCTGACTTTGAAGCTCCAAGGATTCAGATACATAAAATGTATCACAAAAGCTGCCTCTGCAGCTCCCGCTTCTGCCCACACCCTGCCACGCAAACTCAATGTAGAGGATCATTTAAGTCTGCTAAGGCTTGAATGCTTTAGAGCGTGGGCTGTCTCATTACTGGTTACACAGTGGCAACTGCATGAATATCCCAATTATGCTATTACAAGATGAAAACCCTAGATGTCTCCTTCTTGTTTTCCTTGTCACTCACTTCTGAGCAGAGTCTACCTATGAGAAGCTCCTTATTTGGGCAGTCATCTCCCAGGCCCTCAAACGAAAAAGCTCCAAATCTGGCAATTCACAGAGCTGTTGAAGGAAAAGGGTGTCATGTGCTCTTAGATGCACCTGAATGAGGGCCTGGGTGGAGTTTATCCTCTTGTAGGAGCTACAACTGTGGACAAGAAAAGGGAAAAGAAACTCTAAGTGCTGAACAGCCTGAACAGAAGTCTGCAGGCTAACATAAGCTTGTACAGAGATAGAATGTCCAGCAGCAAGAAAGGGATAAAATCTGAAAGAAAGACGTTGAAAGAAAATCAATTGCAATGTGATGAAAATGTAATTGATCCATTCCCAGGGACCGAGTCCTCCAAAGAAGGAACCTGAGAAGCGTGACACTTGGTGTACATTTAGGGTACCTCTGTCACTTTTATTGAGTTACTCTTCCTTGTTCATATGTGTCAGAAATAAGAAATTAAGCAAATGGCAACCACTCTGGGTTTGGAGAACATACAGTAATTTATGAGATTATTAAAAGACTGAGGATGGAGGGCCTTCAAAAATATTTCAGCTTCAATTTCAAAAGTATTGGTAGGCTTTAATTTTAAGAAACTACATGTGATAACTATTTTCTTTTCTCTCTTTTTCTCTCTTTCTCTTTCTTTCTTTCTTTCTTTCTTTCTTTCTTTCTTTCTTTCTTTCTTTCTTTCTTTCTTTCTTTCTTTCTTTCTTTCTTTCTTTCTTTCTTTCTTTCTTTCTTTCT